>NW_020954564.1:10758050-10768923 GCF_900497805.2 Vombatus ursinus | reverse complement strand
AAAGAAAAGAAAAGAAAAGAAAAGAAAAGAAAAGAAAAGAAAAGAAAGGCAAATCCCTTATAACAAGCATGCACAATCAAGGAAAACAAATTCCCTCCTTGGCTCTGTTCAAAAAATAAATATCTCATTCTATGCCCCGAATCCATTACTTTTCTGTCAAGAGATGGCTAGCATTTTTTTTTTTTTTTTACCATCACTCCTTTGGAATCATGGATGGTCATTGTTTTTATCATAGTTCATACAGCTTTCAAAGTTTTTTGTCTTTATAACATTGCATCATATAAATTATTCTCCTGGTTCTGGAAAGTTTTCAAAATTGTTATGTTTTTATAATGTTGGTATTATAGTATACATTGTTTAGTTCTGGTTCTGCTTATTTTACTCTGCCTCAGTTGATATTTCCATGTCACTTTGAAATTGGTTTCCTCATTTTTTTTTACAGCACAACAGTATACCTTCATATTCATATTATAATTGTCATTCAGTTGTTCCAGTCGTGTCCAACTCTTTATGACCTCATTTGATGTTTTCTTGGCAAAGATACTGGGGTAGTTTGCCATTTCCTTCCCAAGCTCATTTTACAGATGAGGAAACTGAGACAAACAGGGTTCAGTGACTTGCCCAGCTAGCCAGTAAGTATCTGAGACTGGATTTGAACTCAGGTCTTCTTGACTTCAGGCCCAGTGTTCTATTCACTGTGCCATCTAGCTGTTCTTCATATTGATATACCACAATTTATTCAGCTGTTCCTCACTTGACAGGCCTCCCTTTAAGTTCCCAGTTTTTTTGCCATTACAAAAAGAGCTAAGATATCTATCTATCTATCTAAAACCTTTTCCTATTTTTTGATCTTTTGAGGGTATAGAACTAGCAACGGTATCGCTGGATTAAAGGATATGCACTATTTTGTGTATAAGATATCTTTTGCATATAATTCCAAGGTGCTTTCCAGAGTGGTTGTATCCATTTACAAATCTACTTATAGTATATAAATGAGCCTGTTTTCCTGTAGTCCTTCCAACATTTGTAATTTTTTTTTGTCATCACTGTCAATCTGGTGGGGGTGTTCTACTTTCTAACCTCTTCACAAAGGTTATCCCTTCTGCCATTTCAGATCCTCCGCTCCTTCAAAGCTCTCATCTCTCTAACTCTTTTTATAAAGGAATACTTAATTGATAGGGAGGACAGGGACTATTTTATTTTTGTCTTTGTATCCCCAGCACCTAGCACAGTATTTGGCATATAGTAGGCACCTAATAAATGTTTGTAGATGATTAATTGTCCTTGATAACCTGGAGTGTGAAAAAGGTTTTCCTGGTCCTCTTCTCCTTTTCTAGAAAATAAAACTAGCCTACACTCAGAACGTAGATAACAGTCACTTGGCTGTGACAAAAAATATATACTCTGAATATCATTGTAAAATTCTTCCTGGTTTTCATATTGATCGATATTCTCAGCATTATTGGTTGAACTACTTGTGGAACACCTTAAGAACACTACAGCTTTTGATTACTTGACAGTCACATCCAACTTTTTTTCCCTAGTCAACAGTTTCAGAGTCACATTCTACTTCTTTCCCCTTCTCTCACTAAACTCTTATTCATCCATTAATTTGTTTTACTTCCCAATTGGTTTTACTTGCCTTTTCTTACTACCCGTGCCAACTATTTTTTCCTTGAGTGCTTCTCTTCAGATTTTATTCTTTTCTTTTATCAGATTGAGTCTTCCTTCAATTTATCCTGAAATTCTTTCAACTTTCTCTTCCCCTAAATCCAATCTCTGGCCTTCTTCATACATTCAGCCACCTCCAAATCACCTTTACAAAGTCCTCTTCCTTATTCAATTTAAAACCTCTCTTCTCCAACTCTTTCTTCTCTCACCATAGCCAAAAATAAAATCAATATGAGTTTCTCTTTCGTTGTTTGTTTCAGTAGAATGCAAGCTCCTCAAGGCCAGGATTGTTTGATTTTTGTCTTTTGATCCCTAGCACCTAACAAGGCTTCTTGCTGTCACTAAAAGTGTTCAAGATGTGACTTGAATGGCCAGCCATCAAAAATGTTATAGAAGAAATTCTCCAAGGTTCTATGTTGCTAAGATTCCTTGGTTAAAAGACTCACTGATTTCAATGTCATGGCAATCAAAAGAGAAATACAGAAAGAGAAACCCAACTGTGCTATTCATAGACTGTTTCATTTAAAATGACCTATCTGTAAGAAAGACCAATGAATTATTCATTGGTATGCTGAGTTTTGATGAAGGCCTAACCAATTAGAGTTATGATATCCTCTGTCATCTGAGGACATGTTTCCCAACTATTTGACCCCCTACTCTTCTGAAAAAATAAGAGACTGAGGTCCTCCTTCTGTGCCTTCCCAAGATTTGCGGCTTGGTTACTTTAGCAATAGTCTTAAAGTATCTGAAGACAGTAATATTGTTAGCTTTGAGTACAAAAGATAATAATTTACATTTTGTTTGCCTTTTGTGTGTGTGCATGGGGAGAGGACTTGTGTCCATCAGTCATATTATGATTAATCTCAGCTGGCAAGATTTGGGCACAGAACTGAATGGGCCAAAGATGCTATTCCCTCTTCACAGTGAACTCTGGAATGTTATGACCCCATTATCACTGAAAAATAAACTTAAACTATTTCATCATTTTGTTAGCTTGGACTGCGTGGAATTAATAGACTGTTAGATATGATCCTGGGGGATTCAGTTGACTCTCAGTTTTCTCATCTGTGAAAGGGAAATAAAAGCAGTACCTACTTCACAGGGTTGTTGTGAGGATCAAATCAGATTAAATGTAAAAATGCTTTCCAACCTTTAAAGTGCTATGTAAATGTTACCTATTATTATTGGAGCTGAAAGAGATCTGGTTAGAGACCATATGATTCAACCTTCTTATTTTACAGAGAAGGAAAGCGACACCCAGAGCAATAAAGTGATTTGTCAAAGGTCATACACTAAGTTGTGGCAGAACCAGTTTCTTGACTCCCAATCCCTCTTTCCACTCATCAGAACTTAATTATTTCAGTATCCAACTAAAATATTACATGGATACTTTTTTCTTTAAAATGAAAAACTCATGCCAAAGGTAGGTGATTTATATGATTTCTTTGTGAACTCAAAGTAAAAAAATACTATATTAAAAACAGAAAATCAATTATGATTCTCGGTAACTTATTTTTTTCTTCTCACCTTTTTGATAGAACTGTTATAACAGCTTTTCCCCCAATACATTTGTGTCTACTTCAGTTGCACAAGTATTATACTCCTAATAATTGGAGTTGTGATCAAATGAAGGTTAGATTGAAAAAATTATATTTGGCATCAGGAGACCTGGACTCAGATATTGATTAGACTATTAACTAGCTGTGTGATCTCCACCTTTAGAGACCTTAGTTTACTTCTCTTTAAAAGGAAAAGATTGAACTAGATACTTTCTAAGGTCATGTATAGCCCTGACTTTCCTTATTCTATATTGTAACATTCTATAATCTAAGATCCTTTCTAGCCCTACCATTTTATGTTTTAAGATCACGCTAGTGTTTTGTGCTCTTAAATTTCTTCCAGCCCTAATACTTATTCTCTCATCCGTTGTCTGGTAAATGCAATAAAGGAAGTTCTGTTTGTTTGTTTTTGATGTGCTTCAGATCTGAACAGTGTAATAAGATATCAGGAATGAGAGAAGAATCCAGAGAGGGGACAGATGAACCACAGTCAGCAGATATTTTTGATGCAGAAGCTTATATGAACAATGAAGCCAGCTTACCCTCGATCTGCCTCAAGCAAGTATTCCCCAAGTATGCAAAGCAGTTCAACTATTTGCGTTTGGTGGACAGGATGGCCAATCTGTTTATCCGATTCCTTGGAATAAAGGGGACGACAAGGTTGGGACCAACAGGGTTCCGCACTTTCATAAGGTTGGTAAGGCCAGACTTTACTCTGTATTTTCTTAAACTGCATATAGAATATCCCGGTCTGTGTCTGCTAAATTGGAGTGCTTAAGTGTTGCTCAGTGGAAGCAGAGGACCTAGGTTCACATTCTGTCTCTGCTGATTATTACTTTTGAGACCTTGAGGCAGTCATTTAAACGTACTGACCTCAGTTTCTTCACCCATAAAATGAGGGGTTTCAGCTACATATCTTCTGAGGGCTTAGCTCTAGATCTGTGATCTTATGACCACCACATTTTCCTAAAGCTAATAACTCATTAATAAAGCACTTTATGTACATTATCTCATGGTCTTTAATCCTTGAAATTCCCTGTGAGGTAAGTGACCCAACCAAGTGTTATTATCACCATTTTATAAATGAAGTAATCAGGGCTCAGGGAGTTGAAATGATTTGGTTTGGGCCACACACCTAATTCAGGATGTGAATCTAGGGCTTCTCTCTCCTAGGCCAACAAATTATTCTACTTTGATTCTGCAAGTAAATCATATCCATATATGTACACAAGCATACACATATACATGTGTATAAATGTGTCTAGGTATACATGTGTATATATAAGTATATTTCCCCTGAAAGGAAGATAAACAGAGGAAAGATAGAAGATTGAATGGGTTTGCTCAACTTTAAATACAGATCACAGCCTCAGTGAGAAACAACACTATGGGAGACACAAAGCTGGCCTTGGAGCCAAGAAGAGCTGAGCTCCAGTCCCGCCTCTAACAAACACTAGCCATGTGGCCCTGAGCAAGTCACATAAGTTCTTTGTGTTCTGGGCCATTCTCGAAGACTAGAAATTGCAGAAATGGTAACAACCTTCATTGGTAGGGGCAGTTTTCTCTCCTGAGGTTCTCTATTCCAGTGAAATAACAGGTCCAGGCCCTATCTACATGCCTATAATAATAATTATGGTATTTATATAGTCCTTTTTAGTTTACAATATATCCATCATTTCCTTCAATCAGTTTACCATCTTTGTGACCTTAGGCAAGTCAGTTCTCCTTTCTGGCTGTAGTTTTCTTATCCATCAAATGAATGGGTTGCATTAATCTCTTCTTGTTCTAAAAGTATATTTGTGTATACATGCATGCATATGTGTATTTATATTTACTTCAATATTTAATGTATCTATGATTTCAGTTCAATTGGACAAACTTTTATCAAATGCCAATGATGTGCAAAGAACACATAGACAAGAATGAAACAAAGTTTACATTCTTCTTTTGGGATACTATTGGGACATATATAGGTATTCTGCAATGATAATTAGAGCTGTGTTAGCTGGGGGAATTTGAGGAAGCCTTCTCAGAGGAGGTGGCACCTGAGCAAGACCAAATATCAAAGGAGTCTTGGAAGCTGAGATGAGGAGGGAGTGCATTCCAGGCTTGGGAAATAGAGATGTAGGTGCAAGATGGAGTGTCAGGCTGGGGAGGCATCTATCTAGTAGTTCTGTTTGACTGGAATGTAGAGTTCATCAAGGGAAGCAGTATGCTGTAGGGCTAGAAAAGGGAAGACGGGGCCAGTTTGTGGAGAGCCTTAAAAGCCAGACTGGGAAGTTTGGATAAATCCTTTTGGGCAGTCAGGAAACTACTGAGGGTTTTTGGACAAGAGAATGACATAGTCAGGCCTGTGCCTGAGGAAAATGACGTTTGACAGCTGTGCAGGATGAAATGAAAGAAGGAAGAGTCTGGAAGCGAGGAGACCAGTCAGGAGGCTTTTACAGTAGGTCAAGTGATAGGTGATTAGGATCTGAATCAGAGTGGTAGAAGTGTGACTGGAGAAGAGGGGAAAGTTGCAAGACATGTGGAGATAGAATTGGTAAGATATGACAAATGATTGGATATAAGCAGTGGGACACACATAGAAGTCAAAGATGATTTTAAAGTTATGAGCCTGGGTGACTTGGAGGATGGTGATACCCTCTACAGGAGAAAAGATAGGTTTAAAGACAACATTTCAGTTCCATATTGAACATATAGAGTTGAGGTATCCACAAATATTTGCATTGTTATGGGTTTTTCCTGTACCATTAAAAATTGCAACCTACTCCATTAGTAAATGGTCTTTATGAGTTGCCTTGATTAAAAAAATGACCATGATGTGGCCAAACTTCTGGCCATAATTCTCTCTGGACTTAGTTTGAGTGTCTTAGATGACATTTACATAGTCTATTATTGGAAAGGTCCTCAAAGCCTTTCTGCTTAGAGGAACCTACCCCAAGATTACATTCCCCTGACATATAACCTTCAACAATCCAAGGTCCCCTCCAAACCCAAAAGAGACATCAGGGTTATCAGTGGAGGATGTGTGTATATAATATGGATGATAAAAGCTAAATATCACAGGGATCCTGTTTTTTTTTAATTAATTTATTTTTAGTTTTCAACATTCACTTCCATAAGCTTTTGAGTTTTAAATTTTCTCCCCCTCCCTCCCCAAGACAGCATGCAATCTGATATAGGCTCTATATATACACAATCCTATTAAACATATTTTCACATTAGTCATGTTGTAAAGAAGAATTAGAACCAATAGGAGGAACCGCAAGAAAGAAGAAACAGAACTAAACAGAAGAAATAAAAGGAGTAAAAAGTATGCTTCAAACTGCATTCAGACTCCATGTTTCTTTCTCTGGATGTGGAGAGCATTTTCCATCATGGGACTTTTGGAGATGTCTTAGATCCTTGCATTGCTGAGAAGAGCAAAGTCTATCAAAATTAGTCATTGCACAATGTGGCTGTTACTGTGTACAATGTTCTCCTGGTTCTGCTCACTTCACTCAGCATCAGTCCACACAAGTCTTTCCAGATTTTTCTGAAGTCTGCTTGATCATCATTTCTTTTTTTTCTTTTTTCTTTTTTCTTCTTTTTTTTTGGCTAGGCAATGGGCTTAATTGACTTGCCCAGGGTCACACAGCTAGTAAGTGTCAAGTGTCTGAGGTCGGATTTGAACTCAGGTCCTCCTGACTCCAGGGCCAGTGCTCTATCCACTGTGCCAGCTAGCTACCCCTCATCATTTCTTATGGCACAATAGTATTCCATTACATTCATATACCACAACTTGTTCAGCCATTCCCCAATTGGTGGACATCCCCTCAATTTCCAATTCTTTGCCACCACAGAAAGAGCTGCTATAAATATTTTTTTACATGTGGGTCCTTTTCCCATTTTTATGATCTCTTTGGGATACAGCCTTAGAAATGCTATTGCTGGGTAAAAGGATATGCACATTCTTATAGCCCTTTGGGCATAGTTCCAAATTGCTCTCCAGAATGGTTGGATCAGTTCACAATTCCACCAACAATGTATTAGTGTTCCAATTTTCCCATATCTTCTCCAACATTTATCATTTTCCTGATTTGTCATGTTAGCCAATCTGATAGATAGGATGTGGTACCTCAGAGTCATTTTGATTTGTATTTCTCTAATCAATAGTGATTTCTAAATCATTTTTTTATGTGACTATGGATAGCTTTAATTTCTTCATCTGAAAACTGCCTGTTTATATCCTTTGACTGTTTATCAATTGGGGAATGACTTGTATTCTTTTTGTTTTTGTAAGACAATCGGGGTTAAGTGACTTGCCCAAGGTCACACAGCTAGTACGTGTCAAGTGTTTGGTCTGAGGCCGGATTTGAATTCAGGTCCTCCTGACTTCAGGGCCAGTACTCTATCCACTGCGCCACCTAGCTGCCCCTGAATGACTTGTATTCTTATAAAGATCTTGATTATTTTTTAACAGAATATATTTTATAACAAGAATACAGCAGAGTAGATAGACTGGTAGACTTGGAGTCCAGAAAGACTGAGCTCAAATTCTGACATTGACTAGCTATATGAGCATGGGCTGTGTGAGCATGGACTACTTATTTAGGTTAACTTCTTAGAGTTTCAATTGATCTGTAAAATGGGAATGATAATATCCATAGTACCTTCCTTACAGTTTTATTATGAGACTCAAAATAGGTAATATATGCATAGAGCGTTCCAAAACATAAAATTCTATAAATTTCTATAATGATTATAATTATTATCATATAACAATAGTAGTATTCTGTACTATAATTATGGTTCAATAATAATTGTTGTTGTTGCAATTTTCTAAAAGATACAGGAGAGAGGGTGGTGAGTAAAGGAGAAGTCAGAGCTGGAAGGGACCTTAGAAAGGTAAAACAGAATATTCAGAATGAAAGGGACCTTAGATCGTAGAACGTTAGATTTGAAAAGAGCTTTAGAACAAATGTTTTAACTAAAGAGGGAAGCCTGGTATAATGAAGAGAACATTGGATTTAGAATTGAAGGACCTGGATGTGAATCCTCACTCTGCTGCTATTTATTACCTGTGTAAACATGACCAAGTGACTTCACTACTCTTCATTATAAAATTAAAGACTTTGAGCACATTATCTCCCAGTTTTAAATTGCTGATCTTATAATACTTAAAGTTAATATGTTAAAACTGAGAATTATTATGAGATGGTCTTGTTCAGCAGGGCATAAGGAGATGGCCTCAGAAAGGGGATTACAGTGAAAACTGCCCCAGTGGAAAGGTGACAGAGTCAAAAAAAAAAACCCAAAAACTAATGTGATATTAGGCTGCACTAATGGTGAGAAGGAAAGGTTGCCAGCCAGGCATCGTATGGGAGGGAAAGAAGATGGACTGGCCATGTGGCAAGAGCAAGCAGTGGCAGGTGGCCATCCAGGGTGCAGAACGCCCCCCCCCGCCGGGCATCCTTGTGTTGTCCGTAGAAAGCAAAGAAGGCCCCCAGTGAGGTGGGTGGGTACCAGTGAACTTGGGAAGAAGATAAATGAGAGTCATGCAAAAGGGCTTGGCATAGGTAAGCTGGAATCTGCATCATTGGAGGGAACTCCTGAATTGATGAGATCCCACATCCATGTGCATATTTTAATATACTGGGCAGCATTCATAGATCCAGGGAAGTTATAGTCCTACTATTCTCTGCCCTGGTAAGACTACAAGCATTTATTAAGCATTTGCTAAATGGCGGAGACTGTGTTGGGCCCTGGGAGTACAAATACAAACAAGCAAGATGTCTCTTCCCTCAAAGACCTTGCTTTCTAATGAGGAAAGGCAAAGACAGAACTGGAAAAGGGAGGGGAGAGGCATCAAGGAAATGCAAAAGCCAACCTGTCAGAGCCAGGCCCATTATAGGAAAGAAATTGAGAAACCAGAAGATAGAAAGAGGAAAGTTATGAGGATAGAGTACTAGAAACCTTGTGATGAGTATCAGTTGTGGCGACTGGGCATATTCTGGAGAAGAGTAGATTGACTTTGTCATTCCTTTACTCAAAAACCTTCAGCGACTTCCCTATTGCCTTTATGATAATATACAAACTCCTCAGCCTGGCACTCGTCACGATCAGCTCCCACTAATCTTTTCAATTTTATTTCAGATTATTCCTTTTCATAGATCTATATTCTAGCCAAATTTGGCTGCTAACTGTTCCCTGATCTTAGTCCATTCTCCATGTCTGGAATCCACTCACTCCTTCTATCTACCTCATAGAATCATTGTCTTTCCTGAAGGCTCAGCTCAGGTGCCATCTCCTCCACTTATTTCCCCGATTTGTCCTCGGATTCCTAAGTTATCCTGTATTATACTTATATATGGACATAATATCTCTAACACCACTCTCCCCACCACCCCAACCCCAAGCCCTGTAACCTCCTCGAGGACAAGAGACTGTTGTGTTTTTGTCATACTATTCTCAGTGTCTGGTGTACAGTGCTAGACATTTGAATATAAAAGGGCCTTATTAAATATTTAAATAAATTTTAAATAATTAAATATTGTATAGTCCTTCACATCATGTATTTGAAGGACTATTATGTGGAAAATATTCTGCTCGACCCCAAAAGGCAAAACTAGGACAAATAGATGGAAATTGCAGAGAGGTATATTTAGGTTCCATGTCATGAATAACTTATTAACGATCAGAGCTGTCCAGATTGGAATATTCTGCCTTTAAACTAGTGAATCCCTTATCACTGGAGGCTAACAAGCAGAAGCTGGATGATCATTTTCTCAGGGATGTTGCAGGTAAGATTTTTGCTCAGATACTGCTTGGATTAGCTATGACCTCTTAGGTCTTCTCCATCTGAGGATCTGCAGTTTTGGAGAAATGTGAACCAGCCTCAATCCAGTTTTGAAGCCGTAGCTTCAAATGAGTGCATGTATAGTATGCTTTCTGATTGTTCATTCCTTTGTTCTCTATAATTAGAGCCATTTGCATGAAAAACCGATTTTTGTTCCTCAAGAATCTATTAGTTCCTGCAGTCATCATTCCAGTCTGTGGTCACGCATTTGTTAGTGGAAATGATCATGAAGTGGAGAATTAAGAATGATGTCTTCAGGTGGGGAATAGATGGCATCAGCAGAAGGAAGGACTCAGACAAAGAACATTTTTTCCCCTACAAATGTCTTTAGTAATTAAGGATCCGGGAAGGAAAAAATGCAGAAAATATTTTATAACTGTTAATAAATTTTCTTTTCAGATTGCACCAAGAGAGCTCAACAGCTCTTTAATATAAAAAATTCTTTCTCTGCTATTTACTTGGAGAACTTAATAACAAGTAGTTGTTCTTGCTATATTTTTTCTTCTTGCTTTATATTCTTTTTCATTATGAACTTAATATTTATCCAGATATTTAGATTCTAACTGAATACTGTGCTCTGAAAGTGATAAAAGAAATGTAACTGGTAGGCTAGATAAAACCACAGAATCATGGAGATAAAAAAGGACCTCAAGGGTCATCTAGTCTAACACCTATCAATAGATGGATAGTCACTACCTATAGAAAATAATAGTTTACACTGTCTATGGTGCTTTATTACTGTTTACAAAGCTGGATCTTCCCAACAGCCTAGTGAAGTGTAGGTAATAGAAGTATCATCTCT
>NW_020954564.1:10755779-10758040 GCF_900497805.2 Vombatus ursinus | reverse complement strand
AGCTATTAAGTACTAGAGCCTACTAGAGTAGAATTACAGAATGTTAGAGCTGGAAAAGGGACCTGAAGAGATCATCTAGTCTCACTCTCTCATGTTAGAGATGAGGAAATGGAGGATCCATAGAGGTGAAGCAAGTTATCACAGAATAACTGGCAAAGCTGGCACCTGGACCCAGTTCTCCTCCTTCCCAATTCAAGGCTCTTGCCAGTCCACCATGCTGCCTCAGATCAATGAAAGGTAAACTCTGTTTATGTCTGTACCACCTTTCTGACAACTGCTGAAGTACAGACACAGCAAAAAAGATAAACATACCAATTTAATTTATTTTCAATGTCCATCTCTTATAATGTGTTGCATAGCTCAGCAACTTTACTAGTGAATTATGCTAATGTCAGTCTGGCCATATTATATTTTTCTTTTCTACCAATAAAATGAGAAATAATGAAGTGTCTCTCTCTTATCTAGACTTAGTTCCATAAGGCATATTTTCATTTCTATCCCTCAGTAGGTATGTAAGAGCTGAACATACTGTCATTTATCAAGCACCCCTCTTAAAACCTGCTGGAGTGAACAAAGTTGGTTTGTTTTGTTTTGGGGGTTTTTTTCAGATCCAGAAATCTGTTGTTGACATCTTCTTTTGAGGGAAAATGCATTTTAATTCTTTCTGTTAAGATTATTAATTTGGAGGCAATCTGTGCAATTCATGGTGGTTGTTGTTGTTTAGTAGTATCAGTTGTGTCTGACTCTTCGTGACCCATGAACCCTACAGTCCATGGAGTTTTCTTGGCAAAGATACTGGAGTGATTTACCATTTCCTCCTCTAGTAGATTAAGACAAACAGAAGTTAAGTGACTTACCCAGGGTCACATAGCTAGTAAGTGTCTGGGGTTGGATTTGAGCTCAAGCCTTCCTGACTCCAGGCCTAGTATTCTATCCACTAAGCCACCTAGCTGCCTCCAATTCATTGTAATAGCAGCCTTTTGCCCTTCACAACCCCCTGTTCTTGCAAAGGACTACTATACCCATTTACCTACCCTGCCTGTAACATTCATTGCCTTCACAAGGAGATTCTAGTAGTCATCGAAATACTTATCTCTCTAAACTAATGGCACCTTAACATTTTATTAAATTTACCATTTGGTTTAATTTCCTTCCCTCCAGCTTTGCCAATTGGTCTTAGGTAGAATTTTGAATCATAAAATGTTAAAGCTGGAAGGGACCTTTAAAACACAGGACTTTAGAACATTAAAACTAGAAGGGACTTTAGAGCATAGAATGTTAGTTTAGGAAAGGACCTCAAAGGTCAGATAGTCCAAGTTGTTCATTTTACAAGTGTAAAAACTGCCGCCCAGAAGGGAGCAGTGATTTGTACCACTTTACATATGATGCAGCCATTACTAGTTTTCTGGCTTTCTTCCTCCCAATCCAGTGCTTTTTCTGATATGCCAATCAATCAGTTAACAAGCATTTATTAAGTACCTGCTTTGTTCTAAGCACTAGAGATAAAAAAGACAAATTAAACAGTCCCTGACCTCAAAGAGCTTCTATTTTATCAGGGGAGGTAGGGACTTACATATACAAAATAAATGTAAAGTAGTGGGGGCGGGGCATTAACAACTGGTCTCATGGAGAGGATAAGGCTTGAGCTGAGCTCTGAAGAAAGCAGAGATGAGGAGAGCATAAAGCCCAGGCCTGAGCACATAATCCCTTCAACAAAGGCAAAGAGAAATAGAATGTTGTATGTGAGGAACAGGGGGAAAAAAAGAACCATTTGGCTGAAAAAACTGACGAGTGTGTGAAGGGGGAAGTAGGGTATGATTAGGCTAGAAAGTTAGGTTGTCATCATCTTGTGAATGGCTTTAAAGGTCAGAGAAGTATGTATATGATACTAAAGGATGATTGAATAGATAAATGTCACAATCAGATCTGTGCTTTAAGAAAACCACTTTGTGGGGCAGCTAAGCGGCGCACTGGATAGAGCACCGGCCTTGGATTCAGGAGGACCTGAGTTCAAATCGGGCCTCAGACACATAACACTTACTAGCTGTGTGACCCTGGGCAAGTCACTTAACCCCATTGCCTAGCCAAAAAAAACAAAACAAAACCAAAAAAAAACCACTTTAATAGCCATATGGAGGATGGATTAGAGAGTAGATAAACTTGAGGCAGGAAAAACAACTGGAAGACTTAAAATAATCTAGGTAAGAGGTTATGAGAGAGCCTGTAGTGGTGGGTGGCCATGTGAGTGGTGAGAAGGCATG
>NW_020954564.1:10591300-10755769 GCF_900497805.2 Vombatus ursinus | reverse complement strand
AGAGAGCCTGTAGTGGTGGGTGGCCATGTGAGTGGTGAGAAGGCATGGATACAAGAAATGTCAAGTAGATGGAATCGACAAGATTTGGCAACTCTTTGGATATGGGGGGTGAAGGAGAGCGTGGAATTGAAGATGACTTGAGATGGCAAACCTGGATGGCAGGAAAGATGGTGGTACCTTTAACAGAAAAAGAAAAGGTTAGAGGTAGGGTGTGTCTAAGGGGAAAGATAATGAGTTCCATTCTAGTTATGTGGAGTTTGAGAAGCCTGTAGGACAACCATTTGGAAATGTCCAACATTTCCAAACAATCTCTCTTGCAAATATCAGTACCTACATCCAGATCAACATTAAAATGTTCTGCCAAGAGTAGTGTCTTTTAAAGCCAGATGGCAATGTCTGCTAGCATGTAGGAGAAGTTCAGAAACAGGAAAGCTTTTAATATACTTGCATGTGATTCCTACATTCAACTTATCATAATTCAGTGCTATACTGAATATAGTTCCCTTGCCAATAAGTTCTTTGCATGAATTATTTCTTAAGTTAGAAATCTATATGGATCCCAAAGCTTTCTTTATAGGCGCAACAGAAGAACTTCAACTTCAACAAACATTTATAAAGTCCCTACTATGTGCAGAACTTGGCACTGGGGGAAATGTAAAAATTAAATAAGACACAATCCCTTCGTTCCTAGAACTCACCAACAGCAGGAGAAGTATAACACATATACAAATAACTGCAATAATAATTCACATTTCTATAGTGTTTTAAAGCTGTTTCTTCTCGATAGTACTCTGAGGTAGATGTGTAGTGCAAAGCTAGTTATCTTGATTTGACTTATGGGAAAATTGAGACTCAGAATAATGAGGTCACACAAGTAGTGAGTATCTGGGCTAAGATGATCAATGTACAAGAGAGGTGTAAACCAAGGACTTTATGTGGTCAGAGGAGGGAAAGATTATTCCTAACTTGGAAATATAGAGGAAGGCTTCCTGGCAGAGGTGACATTTTAATTTTACCTTAGAGAATGTGTGGAATATGAGCAGGCATAGTTGTGGCAGGGAGAGCATGCTTAGCATAGGAAATAGACTGAGTAAAAACCTTGGAATTGGGACAAAGTTGGGTGGCATGAGAGGGCTGTCCAATTTGGTTAAAGTATAGCACATAAGAAAGAGAATAATGTAAGATAAGGTTAGAAAGGCAGAGAAGTGACAAATTATGGCATTTGCAGCCATGATCAGAAATGACAAAAGCCCTCACCTGATTTCAGATCATGACCCATGATTAAATCAGAAATGACTCCTATATATATTTTTTCTAATTTGGTTAATTATTTGCTACTGGGTTGATTACTGTGGTTGATTAAGTATTCTACTTAATAGAGAGCTGCCATATATCCTATATATGTATCATCAATTTTCAAAGGATCTGAATGTCACTGAAAGTACTTACTAAGATCATAGAGCTTAGAACTTCAAGTAACCTAGAAATCTAGTACTGCTGTCTCATTTTACAGATGAGAAAATTGAGGCCCAGAGAGGTAAAGCAACTCAGGATTTCAAACTCAAGTCCTCTACTCCAAATTCAGAACTCTGACCACTTACTTACTAAATTGCCTCCCTTAATATAGGCATCTTCTTTCAACCTGCCCTTATGTTGTTGTTCAGTCATGTCCAACTCTTCGTGAACCCTTTTGGGGCTTTCTTGGCAAAGATACTGGAGTGCCTCGCCATTTCCTTCTCCAGCTCATTTTACAGATGAGGAAACTGAGGCAAACAGGGTGAAGTGACTTGCCAAGTGTCCGAGGCCAAATTTGAACTCAGGAAGATGAGTCTTCCTGACTCCAGGCCCAGTGCCCTAGCCACTGTGCTACCTAGCTGCCCCTACCTTTACATTGCCTCTCATGATTCCTTTTGTGTGAACTTTCTGTTTTGGACAAACCAGTTTTTCTCAGTTTCTCCCAAATAAAGCTTGTACCTTCCTACATCCACACCTTTGCTTAACTGTGAGCCCAGTCTAGGAGTCATCCCCTTGTCCTCTTGCCCATCTTTTAAGGAAATCCAAGTCCCACCTCTTCCACAGAACCTTTCCTAACTACCTTAGTGGGGGCTGTAACGTAGTAAAAAGAAATTTGGAGTCAAAAAACCTTAGGCAAAGTACTCGGCCTCTTTGGTCTTAATTTCCATATCTACAAAATAAAGGGTTAAACTGGATGACCTCCAAGATCCCTTCTGGCACTTAGTCCTGTGGTCTTCTGACATAGGTTCACATGACCTCGGGCAAGTTATATCACCTCTCGGAGCCTCTGACATCTATAACATGGAAAGAATAATGTTGGTGCTACCTACCTCCCAGAGTCATTATGAAGGTTAAAAGTTACAGAATAAGTAATGTGCTTTGTAAACCTTAAGGCACTATATGAATGGCAGCTCTTTGTGGGACTGCACATTTAACATCTGTGAGAGATCTTAGAGATCATCTAGTCCCAGAGTTCTTAATTTCATATGTATGGCATGGACCACTCTTTGAAAGTCTGATGAAGCTTATGGACCCCTTCTCAGAATGTTTTTAAATGTGTAAAATAAAATATATAGGATCACAAAGAAAACTAATTATATTGAAAAACAGTTATCAAACTATAAAAAAAGTTCATGGACGCCAAGTTAAGAAGCCCTAATTTAGCCCAGCCCCTTCTTTTGTAAATGAGAGAAATGTGAATTGTCCAAGATCAGATAGATATGGCAGCACAGCTGGGATTATGACTCAGATCTCCTGACTCCCAGTTCCACATCTTTTTACTCACAATTGCTGCCTCTGTAACAAATGTTAGCATATCCTGTACTTGTTTGGTGTCAATGGAAGGGATTTGTTATAGTGGATACAGGATATGTGAAGAATTCTCTTTGGTAAATTATTGCTCCTGCTGTGGGTTTGACACTTCTATTTTCTACCTGTCAGAAAAAGTGACTTTATACCAGTGGTCAGTTAGACTTTCCTTTTTATACTCCATTAACCCAAAGAGCAGGGTAGGCAGAACTCACATCAGCTGGCTGGCAGTCAGTACAGGAAACATTGATATGATAATTAAATAAAATACAGAATCATCACTAATGATGTTAAAAATTTGTGGTCAAAATTACTGTGATGCCTTTGAGAAGACTAGAACAAGAAAAATATGGAGTCAGCAATTTAAGCAACAAAGTCTCAAAGTCTGAATTGTCAATGAATCCTGCCACATTTTGTCTGAAACCTGGTAAGAGGATGCTGACATGTTTTGAAGGCTCTCCCTGGGAGGTAGTCAGTATTGTATGAACTGATGTCCTAGCAAACATTGCTTGGGAGAGAATAGATTAAGCTATGTAATTTGAGTGCACCCATACACAGTTGCCCTAAAATAACAATAATTCAGTATTTCTCTGGATCAGTGAGCTCCCTGTCTTTGGTACTCCTCCACCACTGTAAATCCAAACCCTTCAGATCTTATCTAGTGCTATTCATGTCCATGTCTTTCACTGGATCCTCCGTGTAAAATCTCTTCCACATACTGAAGGCCATCCTCTGATTCTTTTTAATGTTATGTGAGAGCAGTGTACCAAAACTGTAGAATACCAAAACCTAAGGAAATCGGCCATTTTGGGGTAGGCTCCCCAAGGCTGCTGTGGATATAATAATATAGAAATCATTATTTAATCCTAAAAGAAAGCAAAGTGTAAACAAAGTGCCATGAGATATACGGGGGGGGGAAAGGTCATTTCTGAGTAGGAGAATCAAAGTGGGTTTCTTTGGGGAGGTAGCATTATAGCTTGCCCTTGAAGAATGGGTATGATTTCAACTGAGAGAAATGAATGGGTGTGACAGGGCAAGATATTCCAGGTATAGGGAATGACTTGAGCTAATGCACAATGGTACAGTTATTCAGTTTGTCTACAATGTATTTGTGTACATGAAGAAGGACCCATAGTATGAAATAGATTGGAAAAGGTTGAATGTCAAACTGAGTTTTTTAGACTTTATTCAGTAGGCAGTAGGGAGCCACTGAAGGTTTTTGAGCAGAAGAGTTTCTGTGCAGATCACACCTGTGCTTTAGGAAGTTAGTCAGTCAACAAGCATTTGTTAAGTGCTTACTATGTTCGAGGCTCTTGCTAAGTGGGATACAAAGAAAGGCAAAAATAGTACCTACCCTCAAGAAGCTCACATTCTAGTAGGAAAGACAACATGCAAACAACTATGTACATACTAGATATCTATTGGGTAAATGGGAGGTAATTTTAGAGGGAAGGTAGCATAGTAGAGTGGGCATCGAGGCGAGGGAAGGTGGGAGACCAAGAAAGGTCTCTTACAGAAGGTGAGATAGGAGCCAAATCTGGAAGGAAGTCAAGGAAGCCAGGAGGCAGAGATGAAGAGGGTGAGCATGGTAACGATGGAGGACAACCAATGAAGAGACACGGAGTCAGGAATAGCAGTGCTGTGAAGGAAAGGGGAAGGACTCGAGGTGCTAAAACCAGTTAGGAGAATATTTTAATAGTCCAAGTGAGCCATGATAGGGTCTAAGGCTAATAATAATAAAAGAATTTGTTCTGTGAAGTTTGGATTCAGTCAAAAGGCCACCCTTGAGGACCCAGAGGACCACATATGGCCTCGAGACCAGAGGTGTCTCACCCCGGGACTGACGCGGGGTAACTGAATGGGGGAAAAAACAAAGGGTGAATTAACAGAACTCACTAATTAATTAAACATGATGAGTAGAGAAAGAGGAGAACTAAAGATGAGTCTGAGGGATATAGCCTGGTTGGCTGGAAGAATGGTAGTATCATTAACAGAAATAAGGCAGTGAGGTCAAATCAAATCAAAACATTTATTAAGGGCTTATTAGGGGCCAAGCTGTTAAATACAGATTTAGAAGGAGAGATAAGGAATTTGGTTTTAGAATGTTCAATTTGAGGTACCACTGAGACGTAGGAACTAGGAACAAGAATATCACCTTGGATTCTATTTAATTCTATCTTTTCATTTTACAGATGAGAAAACTAAGGCCCCAAAATGTGATATCTGGCAGATCTAGAGCTTAAGAGAAAAAGATCACTAAATCCCTGTGTGTTCTTTGAGTCCTTAGGAACATCTGCCTACTTGGGTCCTTTTCAAATAGCTTTTATAAGGCCAATCCCATAACAACAGTCATCTCCAAAAACCCCTTCATAAACCCAAGAGAAGAATAAGGGGCTGTCTGCTCAGCTCACTGCTGAGTGTTTAGGGGAATATAGTGGATTTTCTTGCTTATATAAAAATCTTTAGATGACAGATTGAAGGATTGGAGAAACTCAAAAGCCTTGAACACTCCCGTATGTACAATTGGCTCCTGGGACTCATCTGTGGAGCATTTTAAACCTGAAATTGCTTTTGGACAGCAATAATGTCTTCAGTCTATGCAAATGATACACTGTTATCATTTGATCATTCAAGCATATACCGTCAGCTGACTCAACTTTAACATCAGAGCCAGGGAGTGTTTTATGCCTTGAGCTTTGGGATTTGTCTTTTCCTCTGCCTCCCTGAGACTAATCAGTATAGAAACCAAGGAAGATGAACAGTGAAGACATGGGCACATCTGTTGAAAAGAAATGTTATTGCTCCAAGACCTGATAGTCTCAAGTGATGTGGACAGATGTATGGGGACAAACAGACAAATTGGTTAAATCAATCAACATCTTCACAAAACACATCTATTAGTGAAAGAGATCATGAACAGAGAAGAGTAGAATTTTATCCTTATTTAGCCTTTATCTCTAGGCATAGAACACTCTCTGGCTTCAATGTTAAAGTTTAAGCAGTTGGCAGTATATGCTTGCATAATTATAACACTTAATCTCTACCTCCAGGAAGTTTTCTCTGTCTGATTCCCCTCCTCCCTCCAGAGGTTAGTGATAACAGCTTACATTGACATAATGCTTTGAGTTTTGCAAAACACGCATACACACATAATACATATATTACTTGTATATGTGCACATATGTATATATACACATATATATGTGTGTGTACACACACACACACAGGTTTGTCCATCACAATAATCCCGTTAGGTAGGTACTATACATAACACCTTGCTTTATACTTGTATGATGTATTTGTCATGCAATATCGTGTATTGGTTATCTGTATTCTCTCTTCTCCTCCTAAACTGTAAATTCCAACACCCAACAGTCTTCTACACAGAAAAGAAACTAAATAAATATTTTTATGAATGAATGAACTGACCAATCCATTGCCCCATCACCAGGAGTATAAAACTTGCATGCATAAAAGGCTACATGGTATTAAAAAAATCTATAGAAATCTCACAGAAACCAGAGGGCTCTTATAGATCACTTAGTCCAATCCTCCCTTTTACAGAGAGTAAACTGAAGCTCAGAGAGGAAAAATAAGTTCCCCAAGGTCACATAGCTAATATGGCAGAGTCTTAGGATGGTCCTGGGGACTGTATTCAAATCCTATCCAGCTTTCTAGAATATATTGGATCTTGTGTTATACTGGAATGACCCTCAAGAACCCAGGGTCACCTTCACATCATGATATGTCATTAGAAGAGAATTTTGGGGGAAGGTGATGATAGTGGTGATGATGATGATGTGAGTAGTATGTTGATGATGAAGGAGGTTTATTGTAATGATAATTATAATGATGTTGATGGTGGTAATGGTGTTGTTGGTGAAGATGGTGGTTATGAGGATAATAGTGGTGGTGGTGCTATTGCTTGTAATAATGATAGCATAGATGGTATTAATGATAATGTTGATGTGGCTGCTTTCAACTTATCACTGTTCTTGCTTGGATCACTCCTATAATAACATATCTCCTAAATATCCGCACAGGAACTGCAGACTCAGTAGCAGCACCTTCTCAATGGCATCTGTAGATATTCTGTATATTGACATAACAAGAAGGTGGAACTCCATGGGCCTTGAACAGAAGGAATCAGGTAACCCATTTTTTAAAATTCTCTTTCATAAACTGGAATACTAAATAAGGGAGCTCTCTTCTTTCTAGGGATGCTTGCTTTTGCGGGGAAAACCTCAACCAAAAATAAAGGGAGAAAATAGTCTCTAAGGGGAATTTTGTCATTTTTGTTTCTAAGGGATAGTAAACAGGGTGAAGATTAGCTTTCATGATGCAAAAAGTGACCCTCAAGAAGTAAAGACCCTGCTGGATTCTTTGTATCCGTTACATTTCCATTAGCAGAACAGACCCTATATATAGGCAAGAGTTAGTGACCCCCTTTGTGCTATAAATTCAGGGGCACTTAGGAGTTTTTTAGTACTAGTCTTAGTACTAAGGCTAAAGAAATCTATTTTTAACAATCTCAGACCATGTCTAAACATCTCTACATAAGTTGCATAAAAGCCAGGAAATGCCTTATTGAAAATTTCCTTTACAGGTCTAATCTTTACTTCTGAGCAGAAAAGATCATCCACAATATTTCAGAGTGAAAACAGTGGAACAGTCATCATGACCATAGCCAACAAAAACAGTTTCAGAAACATTCTCCCTTGTCTCTTCCACCAAGAGGGATATCTCTTGGTGGGAACACAGCAAATACCTTCACATCACGGTGTGGCTATTAACACACCCACCCCACAAAATTCTTTCTTCCTGGGAAATCCTAGTGTTTGTCTCATATTAATGTCTGCCCTTCATGGTTGTTGTCTCCTGCCAGCTATCACTACTAGCATTACTCCGCTCGGTGACAGGAGAGTTGGTAGCTTCGGTTTTTTAACAATGAGCACAGTTGAAAATTCAGTTGCTAACCCTGCTCATTGGCCCTAGAGTAAGAGTGATTACCCAATTCATCTCCCTCCTCTTATTTTTGCTTTTGAAACAACAGCCAGATTCACTGAATAATGCAATTCATTGGCTCAACAAGGTGAGGGCCTCTATCACAAGGCTGCAGTTGGCAGCTAGCTTACAATCTTTGCATTGGCAGCAGGGAGAGAGACTTGAGATCCAGCTCCTTCAGGGTAAGTATCCTGATTAATTATCATTTGAGGACTTAGAGCTCTTGTGTCACATTCACACACTGGAATTTCTGCTGATGCCTTCATAAAAGCCAAGCAAGTGTTTGGCTTCAGAGCTGAATACAGACGGTTGCTGGATTCTGCAATGGGGAAAGGCCAGGATGAGGGGGAGGGGGACAGAGTGGAATTATTAAATATTGAAATTGATCAGGAGCTGCAGTAGGAAGCTATTTATCATGTTTATTGCTTCCCACCAACATTACCATCTGGCCCATTGTTCATTCAGGATTAACTTTTCAAGTTCTGGTTGCATCTTAAATTGCTCTGTAGTAGGAGCCCTAGCTTAGTGCTATCCAGGATATGTTTTCCTGGGGTGAGTTTTTTTGCAGGGTCTGCTAGTGTATTTTCACTTTCGCTGACCCAGATGAGGAAATGAAGAAAGTACTTATTTTTGGCACATTCTGACAAGCAGAATCATGGGCTGTAAATAAGGTAGTTCAACATTCCTGTGAGGTACAGAGTAGAAGTACTATGATCATCCCCGTTCTGCAAATAAGGAAACTTAGGACAAGAGAGGTAAAGTAATTTGTTGACAGTCACACAAACAGTAAATATTACAACCAAGATTCTCACCCAGGTTGTCTGACTCCAAACTACAGTATGCCACCACATCCTACTACCATACTTTTCCAAGACCATTCATTCATTCAGCAGACATTGATTCAGCACTTAATATATTCAATATACTTGCAAATATCAACAATACTCAGTCCCTATCCTGTAAAAATTGTTATCTAGTAAGATTGATAAAACATGTAGACAGAAAAATATCATAAATAAAAATTTGATTCTAATTTTATTCTAGAATAGTGACTAGAATTTGGAGTATATAAAACAAATATAAAATGCTATGAGATCATATGAGGGAAAAATTAAATAAGACATCATAGAAGGGGTAGCATTTGGGCTGGGCCTTGAAAGATGAGTAGGCTGTCAGTAAACAGAGCTTAGCGCTGAACATTTGAATTCAGCAAGCCTTACTTTACTGAGAAGACTAATAATAAAGCCCTGAGACCTTCATGAAAAGACATCACTTGGGAGCCAGCCAAGTTATTATCTCCAGTTTAGATGACTAAAGGGAATATTTGTTTCTGAATGGGTATCTGCAGCATAGCTGATAACTACAGTCTGTAAGTGTCAGATGAGACCAAAAAGTGTGAAGAACTCTCTTAGGCCAAAGTCAGGGAACCTTGCTTGGCTACTACTGACTTTGTGGCCAGCACACTAATACAAACTTCAACCATTTTGCTTTTGTGGTTATGGAATGAAGAGAGAAAGCATTTGACTGCTCTGAAATGGAAGACAAAGGAGTTACTGGTAGTAGTGGGAATCTGGTTTTCAGGGTCCCTGAGCAGAGTGATGTTGAAGCTTAGGAATAGAATACTGCTACAGGTAGAAAAGAACATAGTATTAAGGGCCTACTATGTGCCATGCACTGTGCTAAGTGTTGAGGATATTGCAAAGAAAAAAAAAGGCAAAACATAGTCCTTGCCCTCAAGTAGTCCAGTCGTAGAGTATAGAGTTAGGTCACAGAATGTTGGAACTCAGAGGGTTCTTGGAACATAGAATCATAGAATATCAGAGCTTTAACCTTTAGTCTAACAAACCCCTTTATTTTATAGATAAGAATGCTGACCCTAAGAAAAGAGAAGTGTAATAAGTAGAGTTAGTGGCCAAGCTAGAACTAGATCCTAACTCTGCTGACCCCAAGTCCAAAGGTCATAGGATCATAGATTTAATTCTAGAAAGGACTTCGAGGCCATCAAGACCAATGCCCTGATTTTACAGATAGGAAACTGAGCCCCAGAAAAGTTAAATGATTCACCCAGAGTTACATAACCAGTAAGTGTCTGTGACAGGATATAAACTTGAGTCTTCCTGACTCCAAGCCCAGTACTTTATTATTCACTGTCTTTTCCGTCTGGCTCACTATTTGTCACTGGGATGGCTGCCCTTTATTAAGGTCGACGGAAAGCCATAGTCTCATCTTCAGACTCTCAGGGGTCAGATCATAGTACTAACAATCTCGTGTTTATAAGAAATCTGATGGTTTTCAAAGTACTTTCATGTCCATTATTTAATTTAAGTCTTATCACAATCTTTGTGGGGAATGGTAAGCTGGGCAAATATTACCTCCGTTTGACAGATGATGAAATTGAGTCTTAGGGAAGTAATTTTGTTGTTCGGTCATTTTTTTTTAGCTGCATCCAGCTCTTTGTGACCCCATTTGGGGTTTTCTTGGCAAAGATTCTGTAGTAGTTTGCCATTTCCTTCTCCAGCTCATTTTACAGATGAGGAAACTGAGGCAAACAGGGTTAAGAGACCTGCCCAGGGTCACACAGCTATTAAGTGTCAGAGGCCAGATTCAAACTCAGGAAGATGAATCTTCTTGACTCCAGGCCCAGCACACTATCCCCTGCGCCTCCTAGAGGACCTAGAGGGGTAAACTGACTTGCTTAACATGACAGGGCTAAGCAATGGCAACACCAGGATGGGAACCCAGATCTCCTGACAACTGTTCATTCAGTGATTTCTTCAAATGATAACAAATGCATCTGAACAGAGGAAGATAACAATGGATGAGTAGGAAGGATTTTCCCTTATGACCATCTGCTTTAAGAAATGGTTTCAAGGATATTTTGTAGAGGAAATTGTTTATAATAGAAATTTTCATATCTAAAGCATTCTATTTTCTTACCCTTAATTTTTCAATATATTTGGTAATCAACGATGTCCAACAATTTAATTGACTGCCTCATGAGAATGAGCTTCCCTTTCATTGAAGATTTTCAAGTGAAGGCTGGATTATCACTTCTCAGGGATATTGTAAAGTACATTCATGCTTCAGGGAAGAGTTGGTCCTCTGTAGATGGCCTCTGAAGATGCTTCCAACAGTTTAGATTCTAGTATTTCTAAAGTATATTTCAGTCCTGACCATATATATTCTAAGTTTCCTTCCAGCTCTGTTTGTGTTCTAATATTCTGTGTTCTAGCTCTCATGCCCTATGTGCTAACATTTATGGTCTAAGAATTCTTTCAGCTCTAACATTCTATATTCTAAGTTCTTTTCCAGCTCTAAGATTCTACAATTCTATGATCCTAAGCATCATATCAAAACTACTCTATGTTTGCCTATCTTCCAACACTTCACATAGTTTTGAAGTGCTAATGATGCTCTTATCTCCGTATCTTACCACGGCTGGAAATGTGTGGTTACTCACGGCCTTTTTGACCTGTTCTATTTTCAACCTGGGCCAGTTTGACCCTCTTTAGGCAACCTAGTGGCCCCCTGCTCTTGGAATTCATTATACTGGTATCAGACTTTGTGTGGACACTCAGTGAGCTTAGCATACTGTAGCTCAGAACTCTTGAGCTCAAGCAATCCACCAGCCTCAGCCTTCCCAGTAGCAGGGATTACAGACATGTGTCATCACACCTAGCATGCATGTTCTCTTTTTAATAGCAACCCGGAACTTCAGTCAACCCTAAATATTGATATCTGGGTATTAATATTGGTAACTGAGTAGGACCCTAATGTTTGATACTTGTTTGAATGAAATAAACTTGCCTGGGGAGACACAGATAATTGAATAACATCTAGGTTATGGAAAGGAGATATTTAAAAAGCAAGCACATACACAAAATGACACACTTGGAAAATATAATGCCATTTAACAATATCCTCACTTATTTTCTGTTAGAATACTAATAAGTACTTTGCATCCTGATGAAATTTAATAACATGTAATCCTATACACTCTGGTATGCCAATGTAATTGTAATTTTTTTTGTGTTTTAAAAATGGGTATGATGAGATTTTAATTTCCAGTCAAAATAAAAAATCCAGATGAGGATGTTATTAAATAAACCAGGGATTCAAAACCCTTGACTACACATCATCAAATAAACACATCTAATTATCAGTGCTGATGCAGTTCTTACATGAGCATCCCATAGAGTGGATACATTTCACCACGGAGATGCATCTCTTTGAGGAAAATCTCTGTTCTCTTGGTTCAGAAACTCTACCCACAGAGCAAACACCTAGAGTCAGTCAAAAGAGCTGTTTTGGAATCCTGAGTCCACCATTTAATAGCTGGGAAATATTGGACAACATCATCTTTCTGATATTCTATTTCTTTTATGAAATAGGGATGGTAAGAATTGTACTCCATTATGTACAAGGCTGTTGTGAGATATGTGTTGATAGAGTGCTAGCTTTGGAAGCAGAGGCCTTGGGTCAGCTCTGTTGCGTGATGCATGGGTGGCATTGAGCAAAGCATTTAACCTCTCTAGGCTTAAAATAAAATGGGGGAGGGGGAAATGGAGTGACAGGAAGGTGAATCTAATTGATGTCTTAAGATCCCTTCTAGCTCTGACTATGATCCTATAATATAAATACTTTTATAAAGCAATATACATGAGCCATTGTAAGCCATTACAATGTAAGCCATTGTTATTATAACTATTATCGTAATTAGACAATAATTAGGTTTTTAGGGATTTTCCAACTTCTGGACTTCTTAAGAGAATAATTAAGAGATATAGCATTCTGTTTACTGGGCACAATGCAAAAACATCATGCTCTGCACAGCAGACCACTATTTAACAGTTGAAGATTTTGATTGAAACTGCTTGATATTCTGAAGACAGCCTAAAGTACCCTTGTAGTAACCCATAGAGAAGTGTACTTCAGATGTGAGAAGTATAATAATAAAAATAACTTTTTCTTTAGTACTTTAATGTTTACAAATCACTTTCCCCACAGAAACCCTGTGAGATGAGTGGTAATATGCTCTATGGGTACACCCTCAACCCTCTAATCTTTGCTTTGAGTGACCAGGCGTGATGTTGTTGCTCATAAGTCTGTCTACTCTATAGCATTCCTTTCTGAGGCATTCTTGTCTGCATCACAAATCTTGACTCCTAAGACTGCCAAAGTTTGGGGAAAGAAATAAAGATGAAATATTGCCTAGGAAGAATTTAAGTTGTGTTCAGTAAAGGAATGTTGATGTTCTGAGCCCTTAAACTACAATTACAAAAAACTCCTCCCTCAAATCTGTATTATTTTGCAAAATAGACCCATGGGAAAGAGATGTCACTGAATTCACAGGTTTTTAGAATCAAGTAACATTAGAGCCAGAAAGGATCTTGTAACACAGACTGTTAGATCATATAATATAGAACAATATTCAGAGCTGGAGGGGACTTTGGAATATGGAATGTTGGACTGTAGAATCTAAGATATTAGACATTGAAGGGGCCATCTAGAAAGGGTTCTTAACCTATTCTTATCTATTTTATTTTATGCATTTAAAAACATTATTTGAAGAAGAGGTCCACAGTTTTCACTAGACTGCCAGAGGAATCTGTGACACAAAAAAAGATTAAAGATCCCTGATCTAGAACAACCCCTTTACTCTACACTGATTCTACATTAGAGAGTGATGTCAAAGTCTTTCTAAAGAGAGGTTGAATGAACAGAGAGATAACATGCAGAACAACAACAGAAAGTATGTTCTTCCTTTGATTTAGTGAACTTAGTTTCACCCATACAATTCATTAGTACAATTTAAAGAAACATTTTCCCCTAATTATCCAGATTATTAGTCCTACTTCCAAACTTTTTGCTAATTCAATAAGCACATATTATTGGATAGTGGCTTTCCATCTACTTCTTATATCACTGATGTCATAGCCAGTTGACTATTGTGTTATAATTTGAATCTACATTAACTACAAGCTATTTGATCAACAACTGGGTTCTGTTTTTGTTTCCCTTTCTGATTTACTACATATGCTTAGGCAAACTACCCAACTTTTATGTGTTTTCTTCATCTGGCATGAAACCATGTTGAAATGTATTTGGCAAACAATGTATTGAATGAAGTGTTCAAAAACATTTCAATTTTAAGTTTTTAGTTGAGTCACATATACTTGTGTATGTGTGTGTGTTTGTGTGTGTGTGTGTGTGTGTGTGTGTGTGTGTGTGTGTGTGTACCATCTCCTTTAAAATACATAACTGCAGTCGACTTCCAGGAGTAGAGCCAAAATAGCAGAGTAGAGAAGCACTCACCGAGTTCTTCCAATATTCCCCTCTATACAACTTTAAAATAATGACTCAAATTGAATTCTGAAGTGGCAGAGCTAACAGGTCAGAAACATTCTTCTAGTTCAAGACAACGTAAGAGGTCAGAAAGAGAGATCTATGACACAGGGGAGGAGGCTGGCCTGGAGCCCACGTGGGTCAAACACCAGTGGTGAGACTAAATGGTGGTGGCGGAAGCAGCAGCAGCTTCAGGAACTCTCAAGCCAGAGGTGATAAGGGGGCCTGGCAAGTGGTCAGAAAGAGATTACAGGTTACCTCTGTGCTAGCACTGGATTCAAGACCAGACACTGTTTGGTGATTCCATTGCCAATATCTACTTCTGGGGCATAGTTCAAGGGTAGAGAGGAGCACTTTCAGTTAAGAGGTAGTGGAAGCCCTGAGGGGCAGTATCACTTCTGGCTCCAAGGGATCAGGGACTCTGAGGGGGCACCATCATTTCCAGTACCAAGGGAAGAGGTGCCCTAAGGAGCAGTATCAGTCACAATCACACAGGATCAGAGATCCTTCCTGGGTAAGGACCAGAATGCAGACTGAGAAAGCAATAACCACACTTCTCCATGGAACACACCAACACAGAAGCACTGAAAACTTCCAAGCCCCCAGAACTAGCTCTAAAAACAGAAGTGAGAAAAAGCCTGAAGTGTGAGACACAGCCCCTCCCCACCCCATGCTGGGAACGGAGCCCAAGAATCAAGAAATAGGGTGGGAAAATGAGCAAACAACAAAAAAAGAATCTAACCATGAAAAGCTACTTGTGGTGACAGGGAAGATCAAGACACAAACTTGGAAGAAGACAATAAAGTCAAAACAGTTACAAGCAAAGCCTAAAAGTGAAAAAAAAAATGTGGATTGGAAACAAGCCCTACAAGAATTCCTGGAAGAGCTAAAAAATAATTTCCAAAATCAGAGTAGAGGAAAAATTAGGTAAAGAAATTAAAACAAAGGAAGAAAATTATAGAAAGATAGTTAATACCTTGGTAAAAGAGACACAAATAAATACTGAAGAAAATAACACCTTAAAAAAAAAGAATTGGGGTAGCTAGGTGGTGCAATGGATGGAGCACCATCCCAGGAGTCAGGACCCGAGTTCAAATTTAGCCTCAGACACTTGACACTTACTAGGTGTGTGACCCTGGACAAGTCACTTAACCCCAATTGCAAACAGAAAGAATTAAGCAAGTGGAAAAAGTGGTGCAAAAATTCACTGATGAAAATAACTCCTTAAAAAGCAAAATTGGTCACATGGAAAAAGAGGTACAAAAGCTCATTGAAGAAAATAATTTCTTAAAAATTAGAATTTGGTAAGTGGAAGCTAATGACTTCATGAGACATGAAGAAACAATAAAACAAAGTCAAAAGAATGGAAAAAAAATAGAAGAAAATGTGAAATATATCATTGGGGAAAAAAACTGATCTGGCAAATGGATTGAGGAAAGTTAATTTAACAGTTACTGGATTACCCAAAAGCCATGATGAAAAACTGCCCCAATGTCCTATTACCAAAGGGTAAAATAGAAATTGAAAGAATCCAGTGATCACCACCTGAAAGAGATCCCCAAATGAAAACTCATAGGAATGTTATAGCCAAATTCCAGAGCCCCCAGTTCAAAGAGAAAATACTTCAAGCAGCAAGAAAGAAACTATTCAAATATCATGGAGCCACAATCAGGATCACACAGGATTTAGTATCTACCACATTAAAGGAGCAGAGGGCTTAGAATACAATATTCTGGAAGGCAAAAGAACTGGGATTACAACTAAGCAAAACTGAGTATAAGCCTTCAAGGGGGAAAAATGAATATTTAATTTAATAGACGACTTTCAGGCATTCCTGATGAAAAGACCAGAGCTGAATAGAAAATCTGACTTTCAAATAGAAGACTCAGGAGAAGCATAAAAAGATAAAAATGAAAGAGAAATCATAAGGGACTCAAAGTTAAATTGTACACCTCCATATAGGGGAAGATGATACAGGTATTTCCTAAGAACTTTATCATTATTAGGGCAGTTAGAAGGATTTTACATAGAAAGAGGGTGTGGGAGTGACTCAATTAAGTTGGGATGGCATTAAAAAAATGAATAGGCACAAAAGAGTAATGCCCTGGGAGGAAGAATGGGTAAAATTATCTCACATAAAAGAGTGTGCAAGGAAGAGCTTTTAAAGTGAAAGGTAAAATGGGGTGGCAGGCAACCTCTGAACCTCACTACATCTAAATTTATTCAAAAAGGGAAAATATGTATACATACCCAATTGGCAATAAAAATCTATCTTACTCAACAGGGAAGTAGGAGGGGAAAGGGTATAAGAGAAAAGGGAGTGATAAAAGGGAAGGCAGTGGTAAGAAGCAAAATAGACTTTAGAGGTAGGATGGGATCAAAAGAGAAAGAAGGGTAAACAAAAGAAAATAGGATGGAGAGTAATGCACTTTTAGTAATCATAACTATGAATGTGAATGGGATGAATTCACCCATAAAATGGAAGTGGATAGCAGAATGGATTACAAACCAGAATCCAACAATAGAGTGTTTCCAAGAAACATGCTCAAAACAGGGAGATACACAGTTAAAATAAGGGGCTGAAGCAGAATCTATTGTGCTTCAGCTGAAGTAAAAAAAAAAAAAGCAGTAGTAGCAATTATAATCTCAGACAAAGCAAAAGCAAAAATAGACCTAATTAAAAAGAATAAGCCAGGAAACTACATCTTGCTAAAAAACACCATAGACAATAAAGTAACATCAAAATTAAACACATATGCACCAAATGGCATAGCATCCAAATTCTTGAAGGAAAAGTTAAATGAATTATAGGATGAAATAGACAGTAAAATCATACTAGTGGGGGACCTCAATTTTCCCCTCTCAGAGCTGGATAAATCTAACCACAAAATAAATAAGAAAGAAATCAAGGTGATGAATAGAATCTTAGAAAAGTTAGATATGATAGACCTCTGGAGAAAACTGAATGTGAGTAGAAAGGACGATGCCTTTTTCTCAGCTGTGTATGGCAACTTCACAAAAATTGATCATGTATAAAGGCACAAAAATCTCATAACCAAATGTAGAAAATCAGAAATATTACATGTCCTTTTAAGACCATAATGCAATAAAATTACATTTAATAAAGGGCCATGGAAGCATAGATTAAAAGCTAATTGGAAACTAATCCTAAAGAATGAATGGTTCAGAGACCAAATCATAGAAACAATCAATAATTTCATTAAAGAGAACAATGAGACAACATTCCAAAATTTGTGGGATTTAGTCAAAGTAGTACTTAGGGGAAAATTAGTATCTCTAAATGTGTACACCAATAAAAGAGAGAAAGAACAGATCAATGAATTGAGCATGCAACTAAAAAAAAAAACTAGAAGAAAAATTTTTAATCCCCAATTAAACACCAAAATGAAAATCCTAAAAATCAAAAGAGAGATTAATAAAGGCAAAAGTAAAAACAAAAACATTGAACTGAGAAATAAAACTAGAAGCTGGTATTATGAAGAAAAATAAAATAGATTAACTATTATTTAATTTGATTTAAAAAAGAAGAAAACCAAATTGCTAGTATCAAAAATGCAAAGGGTGAATATGCTACCAATGAAGATGAATTTCACCCAATTACATGCCATTAAAGCTGACAAAGTGAAAGGGATGAATATCTACAAAAATATAAGCTATCCAGATTAACAGAAGGGGAAATATAAAACTTAAATAGCCCTGTTTTATAAAAGGAAATTAAATAAGCCATAATTGAGCTCCCCAAGAAAAAATCCCCAAGATCAGATGGATTCACAAATGAATTCTACCAAACATTTAAAGAACAATTAATCCCAATACTATGTAAACCATTTGAAAAAATTAGTAAAGAAGGAGTCCTACCAAATGCCTTTTATGACACAAAAAATCGTTTTAATACCTAAACCAGGGAAAGAAAAAAATAGGGGAAAAAACTATAGATGAATTTCCTCAATGAATATCAATGCAAAAAAAATTTAATAAAATACTTGCCAGGAGATTATAGTAATATATCACAAAGATCATACACTATGACCAGGTGGTATTTATACCAAGAATGCAGGACTGGTTTAATATTAGGAAAACTATCAGCATAATTGACCATATCAATCAAAAATCATATGATTATATCAATAGATGTAGAAAAAGCCTTTGATAAAATACAACACCTATTCCTATTACAAACAGTAGAAAGCATAGGAATCAATGGAACCTTTTAAAAAAAATAAGTGGTATCTATCTAAAACCAAGAGCAAATGTTATCTGTAATGGGGAAAAAATTTAAGCCTTCATAAGATTAGGAGTGAATCAAGAATGTCCATTATTACTGCCATTATTCAATACTATACTAGAAATGCTAGCAATAGCAATAAGATAAGAAAAATAAGTTTAAGGAATAAAAATAGATAATGAGGGAGAAAAAAACATATCACTCTTTGCAGATGATATGAAAGAACCCTAAAGAATCAACTATAAAGCTATTCAGCAAAGTTGCAGGATATGAAATAAAACAAAATAAATCATCAGCATTTGTATATACAAACCCAGCAGGCAGAAATAGAAAGAGAAATTACATTTAAAATAACTACAGATAATATAAAACACATCAGAGTTTACCTGCTAAGACAAACCCAGGTTTATATGAACACAACTACAAAAGACTTTTCACACAAATAAAGACAGCTCTAAACAATTGGAAAAATATTAATTGCTCATGGATAAGCCAACCAATATGATAAAAATAATAATTCTACCTATGTTAATTTACTTACTCAGTGCCATACAATAAACTACCAAAGAATTATAGAACTAGAAAAAATAGTAATAAAATTCATTTACAAAAACCAAAGGTTAAGAATGTTAAGAGAGGGGCAGCTAGGTGGCACAATGGATAGAGGACTGGTTCTGGATTCAGGAGGACCTGAGTTCAAATCTGGCCTCAAACACATAACACTTACTAGCTGTGTGACCCTGGGCAAGTCACTTAACCCCATTGCCTAACCCCCCCCCAAAAAAAAGAATATTAAGAGAATCAATGAAAAAAATATGTTAAGGTGGTCTAGCAGTTCTAGATTTCAAACTTTATTACAAAACTGTAATCATCAAAGCAGTCTGATACTGGCTAAAAAATAAGTGGTAGATCAGTGAAATAGATTAGGTATATCATACATAATGCTAGATGACCATAGTAATCTAGTGTTTGATAAACCTGAAGATCCAAGCTTTTGGGGTAAGAATTCAATATCTAACAAAAATTGCTGGGAAAACTGGAAAGTAGATCGCCAGAAACTAAGCATAGACCAACATCTCACAGCACATACCAAGATGAGGTCAAAATGGATAAATGATTTAGACATAAAGGGTAATATTATAAATAAATTAGAGGAGCATGGAAAAATGCACCTGTCAGATCTATGGATAAGGAAAGAGTTTATGACCAAACAAGAGATAGAGAGGAGATCAAAGGAAGTAAAATAGGTTATTTTGACCATGCAAAATTAAAAAGCATTTGTATACACAAAACAAATGCAGCCAAAATTAGAAGGAAAACAGGAAACTGGGGGGGGAGGGGGAAGGAATTGCAACAAGTTGATAAGGGCCTCATTTCTTAAATATATAGGAAACTTAGCCAAATTTATAAAAATAAGAGCCTTTCTCCAATTGACAAATGGCCAAAGGATATGCAGAAGCAGCTTTCAGGAGAAGAAATCAAAGATACCAGTAGTCACATGAAAAAATACTCTAAAAAATGCTCTAAATTACTATTAGATAGATGCAAATTAAAATAAATCTGAGGTACCACCTTATATCTATCAGAATGATTAACAGGACAGAAAAGGAAAATGATAAATGCTGGATGTAATTGAGGAAATTAGGACACGCACTTTTTGGTGGAGTTGTGAACTAGTCCAACTGTTCTGGAGAACGACTTGGAACTACATCCAAAGGGCTATAAAACCATTTATATCCTTTGACCCAGCAATATCACTACTAGATTTGTATCCCAAAGAGATCAAAGAGAAAAGGACCTGTTTGCACAAAAATATTTATAGCAGCTCTTTTTGAGATGGCAAAGAATTAGAAATCAAGGGGATGCTTATCAATTGGGGAACGGCTGAACATGTTGTATTCTATCTATAATTGTAAAGGGATATGATTGTGCTAAAAGAAATGATGAGCAGGATGGTTTCAGAAAAACCTGGGAAGATTCATATGAACTCATTCAGAGTGAAGTGAGCAGAACCAGGAGAACATGGTACACAGTGATAGCCATGTTGTGAGGACGATCAACTGTGAAGACTTAGCTGTTCTGATCAAGACAATAATCCAAGACAACCAAAGGACCCCTGATGAAAAATAATATCCACCTCCAGAGAGAGAACTGATGAACTCTGAAGTCAGATTAAAGCATAATTTTTATTTTTTTAATCTTCTTTGTTTGTGTTTTCTTCTGCAACATAGATAGTATACAAGTATGTTTTGCATGACCTCACTCATATAATCTAAATCAGAATGCTTGTCTTCTCAAAAAAGGGGAGAGGGACAGGTAGGAAGGAGAATTTAGAACTCCAAATTTTTAAAAAATGATTGTCAAAAGTTGGAAAATATTTAACAAAATAAAAATCATTTTAAAAAAATAAAATACATAGCTGATATCTATAAAGAGGCTTTAAAGAATATGCTATTGCCAATTACATTTTTCAGCCTTGAAGCTATCTTAGAATTATAGGACATAGAATTTTAAAGCATGAAGCATAGACTGGTAGAGCTAGAAGGGACCTTAGAACTTAGACTAAAGAATGTTAGAGCTAGACAGAACTTTAGAACATAAAATGTTAATGTGAGATCATGGATGAGGCTCTGAAAAGAAGCACAAGGGCTCAAACGATGACGAGTGAAGCAGTTTATTACAAGCATATGTATGTATAGCTCACCAGCCCTTTGGTCTCATGGGTAAGACCAAGGTGATAGTGTGGGTATACAGTGGGATTCTGACCCTGGCCAAGAGCACAGAACTCTGGGTCTCTGCCTTTGTGTCTTGTTGTTGTTGCTGGGCAGATTCACAGGGACTTGGGTGGGAGGGGAAGTCAATGGGAGGTCCGGACTATAACACCTCCTTCCCCACCCCCTTTATTGATCACAAGGACATTGTGATTAGGAAAACTTGCCAACCTTGCATACCTGAATTAGATTAAATTTGCTGAACTGATTATGATCAGGAAAGCATTGCATTCCTTGCCCAAATAAAGCTAACTAAACCAGTATTAAGTACACAGGAACATAGTACATAGATGGTGCATAGGCAAGTCATCAGGGGTCAAACATAGAGTCTCGTCTATCAACTAGAGTCTGGCAGTAGACCAATACTCGCAGTTAAAACACTCAATATACAGGAATTTGGAGGGGTTGCGGGGAGAGCTCAAGCAAGTCACTGCTTTCACTACACCATCTTGGTTCTAGCCCTAAAATACTCAATATAGAATATGAGAGCTAGAACAGGACCTTGGAACAAAAAAAAAAAAATTTAAATCCAGAAATTTGGAGCCAGACAGTGACCTAAGAGACCATCTACAACTTAGGTGGTGATGTACAACTCCTTCATTTCACAGACAGGAAACAGACATCCTGGAAGGAAATTTCCATCCTTCATCCATGGCCTTCCAGTATATATAATGATAGCTACCTACAAGGAGATTGAACCAACATGCACATAAGAGGCACTTAATAAATGTTTGTTCAGTTGAATCATTGTGGGCTAGTTAGAAAAGGGTCCTGCCTGTGACAAATAGCTACCTGTTGTCATGTTGGTATTTAGGCTCTTGGAATCCTCTTTAAAAGAACCGGAAGCTCCCCCGCTCATTCCAAGCTCTTTGTTCTCATCTCTCCATGTATCTTTTGTAGCTCTCAAAATTTGAGGGGAGGCAGAACAGTAACAACTAGGGATAACAGGGGAGGCTTCATGGGCACAGTGGCACTTGTGCTGGGCCTTGAAGGAAAATAATGACTATAAAACTCAGGGATCTATCTTCCAAACAATGTTATTTATGTAGTGCTCTCTCTATATGTATATACACACACACACACACACACACACACACACACACACACACATACATATATTCTGTAAGTTTTCTTCCAATTCTCTAAAGAAGTTATATCATCTAACATTGTATTCTAACATCCTATGTTTTAACATATCTTCTTTCATCTAAGGTCTCTTCTAGATCTAACTTTTTATATTCTAAAGGAGGGGTGGGGAACCTGTTGCCTTGAGACCAGGCCTCGAGTTGTTGTGTGTTGTTGGATTCAGTCAAAGGGATGCACATGAGGATCTAGAGGGCCACATGTAGCCTCGAGGTCGCAGGCTCCCCAATCCTGTTCTAAAGTCTTTTCTTACTCCAATATTCAGTGGATTTTTATCTTGTGCCCTTGTATCTTTTTTGTTTGTTTGTTTTCCTGCTAAATAAATAAATACCATATTTATTCAAGGAACCTAACACACATGGAATTAAAGGAAAAATTCTAGAGAGCAACAACAAAATGAAAGTAGAGCGTAGGTCTGAGATAATTCTTTTTTATTGTTTGTGCTTGTGTCTTTTTTGCTTCTATCTCTTAAATAAGTTAAGGCTGTCTTCTTATATCAGACCAGAGAACCTAGCTAGGAGGAAAGTAGAGGGAAGTATTTGGAAATCAGTAACAAGGTGAAATAAGGTTCCAGATCTCAAACTCTTTGCATCCTGTGTCTTATATCTTACAAACATACAGTTTATCACAGAATAGCCACAAGAGTTAGCTAAGAGAACTGCTAAAAATTAAACAATTGACTGTGGTACTTGCTTTGATCAAGCAAGTAAGGAGGGCAAGGACAATTTTACTGTGACCTGTAGAAAGTGTGCTATGTTTGTGTTTCTACCTATAAACACCATAAAGCTTACATGTGTACAAAGCCTTTTCCCTAAAGGAGAAAATGAAATGACTGGAGGAGTGCAGTTCTCCAGGTTGTGAAAGAGAATGAAGTGTTCTTTGAAAAAATGATCATAGGAAGAAGACATGAGTAGTTAGTGTTGGTGACTCCCAGTTTGTTAAAGATAGGTCTGCCACCTTCCTGGGGCATGTATCCAGGACATCACAGAAAACATTCTGAGCACTGTCAATTCAATAAACCAATATAACCACTTCTGATGACTCATGTAGGGACAAATTATGCCAACAAAAAGGAACCTAGAAAACCTTACTAAAGATTATGACATCCTAGGCAAAAAGCTGAAGATCTTGGGTGTAAGGTTGGTATTTTCATCACTTAAGCTGATTGAATTTGGAGGATTCAGAAAACAAAGTCATATTTGGGAAGTGAAGAACCAACTAATAAGACAACAACTTGTATGTCTGGACCGTAGATTAAAATATAGAAATGAAAGGCTCTTGTCAAAGGATTTACTGCATCTAAACAACAGCTGCCAAAAGCATACTTTCTTGAAGTCTTGCAGATCTAAACAAGATAATTTTAAACTGAAAAGGAAAGGGGAGAAAACTGGCTACATGGATCTTATGAGCCTAATACCATAGAGAGTGGCAGGTACAGTATAATAAAAAAGATAGATGGAAAGGAAGAGTAAATCAAAGGATATAATATTGAAGAAAAGTTGGCAGTAAGAGCCTTGACTTTATGACAAGCCCTGTACAAATATGATTAATAAATAGTGCTAATTCAAAGACACATATTTGATCTCATAGTTATCACTGACTTGCTGAGATGGGGCTCATTACTGAGCTGACCTGGCTCAGGAAGTGAAATTTAAACATACTTCAATCCTCTATAACCATGCTGGCCCCAGGACTTTACTATGTCCTGCCTCATCCTTCAGGCAGGATCAGGACCTGTACATCTCCCCGGCTATGCCTCCCCATTTCTCACTGGGCACCCATTCAGGAACAAAGTTCTTTTGAGCACCTACCCCCTAAAATACTTAACACTGGAATAAGTCCTGAGGCATAATGCCTTACCCCTCTCTGACAAGCCTGGCCCCAGAACTCCAGTGACTCCTGCCTGGACCATGTGGTGAGACCAGCAATTATACTTTTGCCCTTGTCTCTCCCATTCCATATCAGCCACCAGTCCAGGAGCAAAGATTCTCCTTCAGCCTCCCCTTACCCTCCTCCCTGCACCATAAGGAGATAATCTCAACAATGGAATGAGTCCCGGTGCAGGGCAGATTTGGTTGAGGATAAGTACTTCAAAGATGCCTCACTCCTCCACAACCTAGTCTAGCTCCAAGACTTGGCCAATCCTTGCCTTGACTGTCAAATAGAAGAACCAGGGATCAGACAAATGCCCTGCTGCAGCACTGTATGTTTCTTTCCTTCTCCCTTCCCATCCTCTTTCCCTGATTTCATTTTCAGGGACATACATCAAATCAGTATCACCTTTGCTGCTGTGAAGGGCATGATGATCTACTGTCCATGGCTCCCCTCAGAATCTCTATGAATCTGAATTGTAGGCTGCTTAGACCAATGTCCTGCTCCCTCATACCTATGCATATCAGATTAATCCCTCTGGGGTCCCTGTTCCATTCGTCTCTATCCTTCCATTATTTCCTCAAGAATAGAGATGTCAAACATGCAACTGGTGACCTGCAACAGTCCCTGTAAAAATACAATAAAACATAGATATGTGGCCAGTATACACCCATAGGGATCCTTAAGTGTGGTTTAGTGGCCCCATTTCTCTTTGGGTTTGATACCACTACTCTAGAACCCCTATTCTATTATTAATTAAATGTCCTTCATATTAGATCTCTGCCATTGACCTGGAAATTACTTTTGTTTTGTTTGTTTTTTTGTGTTTATTCATGTAGGTACATGCCACTTCTCCCCAGTAGAATTTAAGCTTTGGAGAGAGAGGACTTTATCCCTTTGCCTGTATCTCCTCAGCCCCTGACACATACAGGGCCTGGTACAGAGGAGGAGCTTAGTAAAAGCTTATTGAATTTAATCATTTCTGGTCTGTGGCCTTAGAAAGATATGACTTATTCAAAAGGAAACAGCCTAGGGAAGAAGAAGGGCAAGGGATAGAGCAAGATTATCCAATTATATAAGGAAGCACAGGAACCTGAGGAGAGAAACGTGGTGGAAGACATTTCAGAAAGGATCAATGGAGGCAGAAATAGCATTATTTTTGTAGGAATGTGCCTGTGTACTTGAAAAAATGCTCCATTCATATTAACTATATAAAGACATTTTGTTTCAACATGTAATTAATCTTGACATGTTATATTATTCTTATGTAGAAAACTGTAATGAACATTAATTTTCCTTTTTCTTAGAAATATAAGAATTAAAGTAAAATATCCGATATAAAAATTTATTCTGGTACTCTTCAATTTCTGGTTAATAATAATTACCATTTACATTTACTGACATAACCTCAAGCAGAAAGGTGATGTGGTATAGGAAGGAGGGCATTGGACTGAATGTCGGAAGACTTGGGTACCCTGACTGCTATTAACTAACTGTCTGACTTCAGAGAAGTCACTTAGCTTCTCTGGGCCTTGGTTCCCTCATCAGTAAAATGAGAGGGTTGGACTAAATGACCTCTTGGGTGATCTCCAACTTTAGTTCTATGAGCCTGTGATCTTCTCTACTACAATCTACCTGATCCAGAGGAATTAGAAGAATTTGGGAAGCTTCAGAAATGAGGCACAAAAGCCTGATGTTGTAGAGATGGAAAACCTTCATGATTCAAGGATGTTTTCATGCAATCCTGCTCTGCCAAAAACTACGCATTGATAAGTTTATGGCTTCCTTTGTGATAATTTATCCTTCCAACAAAAGTAACTAACAAAGTAAAAGAGTCTTCTTGGCCAAATTCCGATCATGGAGTGATAGATGCTGAAGGAGAAAAACCACAGGGAACTTTGGGACAAGTGACCATTCCATCATAGATTTCTTGATGGGGGGAAAGGAAATCCAGGCATAGTCTGACATGCAGGTTTAACAGATTTCAAAAGGTTCAGAGATAGGACAGAAAGGAGACAATGGCCTAATATCTTACAGGAAAGTCAAACCAAGAGGTATGGGAAGATCTCAGGAATGAAATTCAGGAGACACAAGTAAAAATTATGTCAGTGAAGAAGAAAAGCAGGAGCTGCCTAAGGAGACCAATGTGGCTGTGCAGGAAATGATCAGCCAATTCAGATTTTTTTTTTGGCTAGGCAATGGGGTTAAGTGACTTCCCCAGGGTCACACAGCTAGTAAGTGTTATGTGTCTGAGGCCGGATTTGAACTCTTCAGGGCCGGTGCTGTATCCACTGCGCCACCTAGCGGCCCCTAGCCAATTCAGATTGGAGAAAGACATGATCAAAGCAAAGGCAAGGAACTGGAGATGAATACATAAGAGTGACCCAGCCCTCTTAAGAACAGCAACAGAAGCACTAAAGTCCAGAGTGAGCTCAGGCTAGTGATGAATATAAGGTCATCAAAAAAGTGGGGATTTTTAGCTATCTTGGGAGCAAAATGGATTGAAAGAAGGAATAGATAGATCTTTTGCTTGATTTGAATGGGAAAATGGTAAGACAACAATGAAAAAAACAAAGCTGAATTGTTCAATTCTTATTTTACTTCTGTTTTTGCTTCCAAAACTAATCATTGGAATGAGAAAAATAGAAAAAAAATTTGCATATAGGAAGTAGAAACCCAATATAAGTGAGGAGACAGTCAGATAGCCTCTAGCTTCTATCAGGGAGTTCAAATAACAACTGGCATCTGTGATTGCTGAGCCTCTGTCTGGGGTTTTTGAGAGATCTTGGGGAATAGAAGTTCCCGCCACCTGCAGAAAGGCAAACGTCCTAATTTTCACAGAAGGGAAGGGAGTGGTCTGCCACATTCCGGCAAGAAACTTGCCTTCTATTTCTAGCAAAATTCTAGAGCCCATTTTTAAAGGGAATGGTCTGTGAGCATTTAAGAAGGAAAACAGCAATTGCTAAGAGTATAGCTTCATCAAGAACAATTCATGACATACTTCCCTCATTTCCTTTTCTGCTACTGTAGCTAGACTGATTCAGAAGCAGTATGGGGTAGTGGAGAAAGTGCTGAGCTTGAAGGCTGGAAGACCTGAGTTTAAATATCACTTTTGACAACAACTAGGTATGTGATCCTGAGCAAGCTACAGCCTCTGCGTGCCTTTAGGCAACTCCCCAGAGCCCTCACTTACCAAGAAATAGATGTCTTGCCATCTACACTGGTGGAGGGAATTCCCATCTAACAGTTTCCTTTTTAAAAACAATTATTTTATTCTGAACTTAAGAAATAGAATAAGCATTTCCATAATACAATAAAGTAGAAAAAAATGATTGTACATGAAGTTGCAAATCTATTATGTAAAACTTCCTATTCCTTTTGAATATATAATAAAATTATCATGTAATTTTTTTCCTATTTTTCTTCCCTCCCCCCACCCTAGAGACCCACCATTAGATACACACACACACAAATACATATACATATACACATGCATATATACACACATACATATGTGTAAAACCATTCTATACATACTTTTATTTATCAAATCTTTCTCTAGATGCAGATAGCATCTTCCTTCTTATGTCCTTTGTAGTTAATTTGGGTATTTATAATAGTCAAAATGACTATATGATTATAACACTCAAAGTTGTTCTTAAAACAATATTATTGTTACAGTATACAACATTCTCTTGGTTCTGCTCATTCAGCTCTTCATTACTTCCTGCAAGTCTATCCATATTTTTGTAAGATCATCAAGTTCATCATTTCTTGTATCACAGTAGTATTCTATCATAATCATATACCACAACTTGTTTAGCCATTCCCCAGTTGATGGATAATTTCCAATTCTTTGCCACCACAAAGAGAACTGCTTTAAGATTTTAGGACATATAGGTTCTTTTCCTTTTTCCCTAATCATCTTGGGAATCAGACCTAGTAGTGGTGTTGCTGAGTTAAAGGATATAGGCAGTTTAATAACTCTTTGGGCATCAAAATCACTGGTCTTTCATGTTTTTGCATAACTGGGCTGATAGATTTGAGGAATACAGTAGTCATAGTTTATTTAGATTTCAGCAAAAAACTTAGCAAAGTCTCTCATAAATAGGTATGATGGAAAGATGGGGAGGAGGCTTCGAGTGGGGTGACTCAGGGATCTGTTGCTGACCTTGAGCTGATCAGCATTTTTATCAGTGACTTAGAAGAAGGCAGAGATGGCATGCTGATCAAATTTAGAGGTGGCATGAAACTTTTAGAGATAAGCTACCCAGTGAATGACAAAGTATAATTCTCAAAGCATCTCAACAAGTTAGAACAATGTGCCAGATCAAAGAAGACATAATTTATGAGGGATAAATATAAAGTTCCTTACCTGGGGCTCCAAAAATTAACTACAAGAACTGTAGGATGGGGGAAGGGGTTGGGAGAGGTGGCAAGCAGTTTTTGTGAAAAAGCTGTAGGTTTTAATGGAGTTGGTAGGAGTCAACAGCATGACGTTGTACTCTATAATGTTACTGTTATCCTAGGTTACATTAAAAAAGTCCATAATGTCCAGAACAAGATAAGTAAGCAATGCTCTGAGAGTTTCTTCTCTGGGCGAGGAATCTCAGGAGTAGTGCATTCATTTCTGAGCACTGTATTTTAGTCAAACTGGTCTCAACTCATCTATCCAATCCACCGACAAATCTTGTTTCTACCTTCACAGCATCTCTTGTATGTATCTCCTTCTTTCCACTCACATAGGCAGCCCCCTAGTTCTGGTCCTTATCACTTCTCTCCTGGACTACAGGAGTAGTATTGCAATAATCTTCTAATTGATATCCCAGTTTCAAGTCACTCTCCAATTCCAATCTAGCGTCTCTTCGCTGCCAAAATAATTTTTCTAAAGTATAGGAGTGACCAGTCTTCTTGCACTTTACTCCATGTGCTCTCTGATCCAACTACGCTGGCCCATCTCTGTGACTTTGCACTTGCTGCCCCCCATTCCCTTGCCCCCTCACCTCCACTGCTAGGGTTTCCAGGCTTCCTTCAAGCGTCAGTTCAAATCCCACCTTCTACAGGAAACCTTTCCGGGCCCCTACCCTTTGCCAGATGCTAGTTATTTCCTCTCTGAGCTTACCTTCCATCTACTCTGTATTATGTTCCTAATTATTTGCATGTTTTATCTCCCATTGGAACATGAGCTCCTTTAAGGGCAGGGGCTGTTTTTGTCTCTCTTTATATCTCAAGCGTTTATCACAAAGTCTGGTACAAAGTAAGTACTTAGTAAATGCTTTTTGACTGACCAGGCTTTGAGGTTTCTCCATGTCAAGGTCAACCCCACTACTTGTACCCTTGATCTCATCCTCTCCCATCTCCTTGAGTAACTTAACTATTCATTCTGTCTCTCTCACCTTCAGTCTCTCCTTATCTGCTGGCTCCTTTCCTGCTACCAACAAATATATATCCAGATTACCTGGTTGTTGTTCTTCCTTCATTCACCAGGGTGGTGTCTTGATTTGTGTGTGAAGTGAATGTCAGTGGGGCTGAGCTGTGCAAAGTCATCAGCCTCACTCTTTTCTTCCAGTCATTAAAGTCCAAGACAAAAGTTAAGACTGCTGGTGATGGCCCAGAATGCAATGGGTGACCTCGGCCTTTCCAAATTAAGGTCTTTCCCAGGTCTCAGTTGGTCTGAGGCCACACCCATTTGATGACTAAGGGCTGGGTTAGAGTTGAGACAAAAGATGACTCAATTTACTATCACAAAGATATCAGTCTGGGAGGGGAAGACCCAGACAGTTGTTTACAACAGCAGCAACAACCTTCTATCCTAGAATGTTAACTCTTTGGGGACGTGGACTGATTTATTTTTGTCTTTGTATCTCTAGGGACTGGGAAATAGTACAGGCTTAATAAATTGCTTGTTGATTTATTGATTGACAATTCCTTTCACAGCCAGATTCCTAGAAAAAGTTGATTCACCCTCAATTCAGTTCTCAGCTCCTTGTTCTCTGATTCCTCCTCCTGTTCCTCAACTAAAACTGCTCTCTCCAGCTGTCTCTTGAACTGCTAAATCTGATGGGCCTTTTCTCAATCCCCATCTTATCTCCAGCTTTTGACTCTTGACCATTCCTTTGCCTGGATACTCCCTCCTCCTTTGGCTTTTGGAACACTATTCTCTCCCATCCAGTGGCTCCTACTCCATCTCCTTTGCTAGATTTTTATTTACCTCCCACACACTAAGCATGAATGTCTCTTAAGACTCTTTCCTTGGTCTTTATCTCTAAATCTTATATCTTGGCGATTTCTTCAGTTCCAATGGGCTCAGTTATAATTTCTGTGCAGATGATTCCAAAATTGATATATTCATCACTGATATCTCTTCTAAGACTCCAATCTTATATCACCCATTACCTGGTAGGTATTTTAGTATCATCTCAAGCTGAATACGTCAAAACAGAATTTTTACCTTCATCCCAAAAACTACCCTTCCTCCAAATTTCTATTAAAGATATTACCTAGGGGCAGTTGGGTGGCACAGTAGATAGAGCACTGGCTCTGGATTCAGGAGGACCTGAGTTCACATCCGACCTCAGACACATAACACTTACTAGCTGTGTGACCCTGGGCAAATCACTTAACCCCATTGCCTAGCCAAAAAAAAAGATATCACCTTACTCCCAGTAACCCAGGTTCATAACCTTGGAGTCATCCTCAACTCTTCCTTGTCCTTTACCCCCATATCCAGTCAGTTGTCATGTCTTGCCAACTCCACTTCCACAACATCTCTCTCATCAGTCTCTTCTCTACTCATGGCCACCACCCTTGGTTCAAGCCCTCATTTCCCCTGACATGGATAATCACAATAACCTTCTGATTGGTTTCCTTGCTTCCAGTCTTTCTCCCTCTCCAATACACCCTTCACATAGATATCAAATTGATATTTCTAAGGGATAGGTCTGACCATAGCATTCCCCAGTTCAAATAAAATACAAACTATTCAACTTGGCTTCTCCTCCTCAACTCTTTTTCTTTTTTTATTGATTATTTTGTTTTCATGTAACAATCACTTACCAATAAAAAATACCTTCCCTCCCTTTAGGATCTTCAGATAGCATGTATTACTTTATGCTCTTATAGCTTATCATTATTGACAGATGAAGTAGGGGTTTTGGGGTTTTGGGGTTTTTTTGGTCTTTTTTTTTTTGACTCGGTCGTCTGGCACTACCATAAGCCATTGCATTTGATTCTCTCCTATATACACTCTCCTCTTTGAGTTTTTGTGACATCACTCTCCTGTTTCTCCTCCTACTTGTATCCTCCTCAGTCTTCTTTGCTTGATCAACATCCATATTCTGCCCCCTAAGTGTGGTTATACCCCAAAGCTCTGTCCTGGGTTTCTCTGTCTACACCCATTTAATGACTTCATCAGCTCTCAAGGGTTCTTATCCAGCCCTAGTCTCTCTCCTGAGCTCTTGTTTCACATCATTAAATGCCTATTGGACATTTCAAAATGGATCTTGTAGACCTTTAAAACACAATATGCCCAAAATAGAACTTCTTATCTTTCCCCCAATCCCATTCCTCTTCCCAAATTCCTTATTTCTGTCAAAACCTAGATCATCCTCTAAGTTTCCCAAGTCTGCTACATCAGCATGATCCATAATTCCTCACTCTCCCTCACCTCACAAATCCAACCAGTTGCCAAGTCTTGTCATTTTTACCTCCACAACATCTTTGGCAACATAGTATTCTTAAAACACAGATCTAACCATGTCATTCCCCTGCTCAGTTTACTGCAGTAACTCCATATTACTGCTAGGATCAAATACAAGCCCTTCTTATGGCATTTTAATCCCTTCACAACCTGATTTAAGCCTATGTTTCTGACCTTGTTATACATTATTGTCTTCATGAACTTGTAAGTTTAGCCAAGCTGTCTTTTTTGTTGTTTTTCACACAAGACATTATATCTCCTATTTCCATGCCTCTGCATTGGCAGGAAGTACTCCATACCTGGAATGCACTTCCTTCTTAGCTCTACCTCTTAGAATCCATAGTTCTCTTTAAAGTTCAGCTCAAATACTATCTTTTATAGGAGGTCCCCGCTACCATTGCTAGTGTTTCATCACCCCAAAATTACTTTGTATATTTGTATATGTGTGTTGTGTGTGTGTGTGTTTGGTTTACATCTTGCTTATCTAGTCTATTCTACTGACCCACTTTCCTATTTTTCAACTAGTCTGAAATAGTTTGAATAATTAATGCTTCATAATATATTTTGAAATCTAGTAATCCTGCCTGCTTCATTACTCTTTCCCCCCAATATTTCCCTTGGAATTTTTAACCTTTTCTTCCTTTTCAAAAATTTGTGTTGTTTTGGTCTGGTACTATAAATCAACACCTTGGAATTTTAATGCAGCATTAAATATGATATTATGTTCATTTTTATTATATTTGTATGGCACATTTGTGAACATTGAAATATTTCCAATTATTTAGTTCTTCTTTCATATTTCTAAAGATTGTTTCATGTTTTTGATCCTGTTACTATGCTGAAGCTATTAATTTTCTCAGTTAGTAAGTGCCTTCATTGATTCTCTAGGGTTTTCCAAGTAAAGTCATCATATTTTCTGCAAATATGAATAATTTATCTTCTTTTTGTGAATGTTTATTTCTAAATTTCTTTCATTGTAGTGCCATAAGTAATATTTTAGTAGTATGTCAAATAATACCAGAGAAAGAAACAGCTTGGCATTTAAAGCCCTCTACTATCCACCCTCTACTATCCACCTCCCACTTACCTTTCCAGACATTTCATATTAATCTCCTTCACTTCCTCTACATTCCAGCCAAACTAACTTTCTAGCTTATCTCAGAACCTGACAATCCATTTTCCATCTTGATGCCTTTGCATAGGTAGTCTCCCAAGTCTGGAATTTACTTCCACTTTAACTTTGTCTTTTAGAATCTTAGGATTCCTAGTTTCCTCCAAGATTCCACTCAAGATCCAACTTCTACCTCCTTCTGACCTTCCTTCCACCCCCACTGCCTTTCTCAATTCTCTCAATTGTTAGTATTGTCTCCCTCCTCAAATTACCATGTGCTTATTTTTTTGTTTGTTTATTTATTTACATGTTGTATCTGCCTAGTAGAATGGAAGCCCCTTGAAACTAGACACTTTCATTTTTGTCTTTATAGACCTAGTGCCTAGCAAAGTATAGTGCACAAAGTTGTTGTTTGTCCTTCCTTTTTGAAGAGGATCAGTGACATCACAGGGTGATGTCTTGACTTGCACATGAATTGGATTTAAGTGAGGCATAGTTGCACAAAGTTGTCAGCCTCACTCTCTCTTCCAGAGTCATCAAAGTCCAGTGGCAAGACAAAAGTCAAGACGTCTGGGATGCAGTGGATTACCTTGGTGTCTTCATTGTCTAACCAAATTCTAAATGCTCCACAACACCTGCTTCAGCTGCCTTCGTGGCCATTGGAATAAATTATTCATCCAACCATTCTGCTGGGGGAAATCTTCACATACTTGGGGTAGACATCTCCCTAATTCACTGACAGGTTTGAGGCCTGTCAATTACCCTCAACCTGGTTTATCCCATCTGCCAAGACAGTTTTACCAGGGTATGGCAGCTATGTATGCTACAGCTTCTTGGAACCACAAGTGAAAGTTGAGTGACAGATGGATACCAAAGGTGGCAGAGAGCCCTGAAAAAGGCTTAGTAAGCTCTCACACCAGAGTAGGGTCATGGAGAGTTGAACACAACTGAACAACAGTGCACAGAGTAGGCACTTAATAAATACATATTGAATTAAATTGACTTCTAACAAAGTCTAATGGGCATTTAGGGGACACAGTGGATAGATCTGGAACCAGGAAAATCTGAGTTCAAATCTGGCCTCAGCTACTTACTAGCTGTGTGACCCTGGGCAAGTCACTTAACCCTGTTTGTCTCAGCATCTGTAAAAATGAGCTGGAGAAAGAAATGGCAAACCATTCAGGGTCTTTGCCAAGAAAACCCGAAAAGGAGTCACAAAGAATCTGATACTACTGAAAATAACTGAACAGAAACAACTATATTTCTAAATTGTATGGTACTATTCAGCTACCTTAATCTATGTTCTAAGAACCCTTATAGTGCTAAGATTCTATATTCTAAAGCCCCTTCCAGTGTTCACATTCTGTGCTTCTATGACTGTACTTTCACTGCTATTAGATTCTAGTCCCATCTAAACTCAAGGGAAAAAAAATAAACAGTACTGACAGTTTCAGAGCCATCATGAAATTTCTATTTGGGATGACATTAACTGGTCCCTGGATAGCCCCAGTGTTGGACATATATAGAGTGAAAGAAATATTTTCCTGCATTAATAAAATTACCTTTTCTAAAGAAAGCAATTTGCATGTTAATGTTTTAGGTAATTCTCTGCAGCTTGAGTGCCCCTCAGGGCTGTAATTTCTCACTGACAAAGTGACAAAAATAAAACGTAGCATAAAGGAAAATTTTTCTTCTCTCTAATTTGTGCTCTAAAGTGACATTTTTTTTAATGTAAGTCAAGTTGAAACCTACTGCTCTGTTATTCCTGACACTGATCTGCCTCCCATCATCTCACTTAGTGACAGACTTACCTTGAAGAGCATGACATTCAGTATGTCTTCTTGAGGAAAAGATAAGCATGCTTATTGGCAATTGACACCTTAGTGTACCACCTATAGATATCCCTGGAGTTGGATCTCCAGTCAATTTAGGGGCCTCCTACATGATTCTCAGTGCTACTTGGATCATAGCAATTCTAGGGAGGGATTTTTGAAAGACTGGAGCAATATGGGGAAGGGTTGGGGGTAGGCATGAGACTTGAAACCATGAAATAATGTCAGGCAGAAGTGTTAGATGTGTGTCCAGAAACAGCACGTAAGTTTTGGATTATCAAGGCTCATTTTATTTCTCTCTACTGGAGCCCCTATCTAAAAACTTGGGAAATTAATCCATTATTAGACAGCTAAGTGCAAAAACTTCTAATAACAATGTTGGAACACTGCCTATGGCCTTGATTATAACAGACTTATTTAACCCCACCACCAAATTTTTTCAGGGGATACACCTCAACGTCACTCATAACCCCAGATATCCACTTGAATACCTACCTCACAGGGAAGACTGATCTACTCTAATCCAACAAATATTTATTAAGAGCGTATAGCATCTATAACACTATGACAGTACTTCCCAATCTTTGCAGAGGTAGAGGATTTGGAGTGAGGAACACTGTGTATGTTAGACTTTTTTCAATATGTCAGTTAATTTTGCTGAAATTTTCCCCATCTTCATTGCTGTTCAGTATAAGAAATAGCTCTCTGGGGGACTGGGAGGAAGCTGGAATCCTTAATCTAAAGGGAAATCTGGAGGACAGAGGGGTAGGTTCCATTTTGGACTAATTGAATTTGAAATGCTAATTGGGCATCCAAGAGGTAATATTCAGTAGACAGTTGTTGATGTCAAGTCCTTCATTTTATATGTGAGAAAACTGAGGCTCAGAGAAGAGGATATGGCTTGCCTAGTATCACATACCTGGTAAATAGCAAAGCCAGAACTCAAATCCAGAACCTCTTTCCATGTTCTCTCCTGTTTTCTTCCATGAGATCCCTGGAGCCTTCTATCCTGTACCCCGTACCTCAACATTGTAGAACCCAGGTCCACCCCCTAACTGCTCCTCTGGCCCGAATGGGATAGCCCTCACTTCTCATACCTGCTCTGTACCTGGCCCCTCAAGTTAAAATCCCAGTTTTACTAGGAGTGACCTTGGTCAAATCACTTTACTCTGGGGCTCAATTTCTTCATTTGTAAAAATAAGGAAGTAGATATACTAGATAATTTCTGAGATTCCTTCCAACTCTCAGACTTGTGATCCCAAATTACAGGGAAACTGAGATTCTGGTTTAGTATATAGAAAACTTTCTAACAATTAAAGTTGACTAATAAAGAAATTGCCTCCCTCCTGAAATGGTTAACCTAAAAGTCCTATGTTGATATAAGTTGTTGCTATTGATTTTCCTATCATTTGAGACCTCTTCCATTAAAAGCGATATAGTCACTTGTTGGGGATTTTGTAGAAGGGAATCGTGTTACACACAGGAATTAGAACTGAAAGAAAGAGAACTCAGAGGTCATCTAGCTCAAGAGTCTGGAATACCAAGATGAAGGAGAGGAATTCCTGGAGTTGAGACAACCTTTAGAATGGCCCAATTTTCCAAAAACAAAACAAAACAAAAATCCATTTAGCATTTGTAAATTGGAAGCCATCTCCAAAGAAAACATTCTTTATGTGGCTTTGGATGCAATACTTAGTAGTGACCCTTGGTAAGTAAGTCGTTGTACTTCTTAAGCTTCAGTTTCTTCATATATGAAATGGTTATAACACTTTTACCACCTGCCTCTTAGGGTTTTTGGTCCCCTCAAAGTTACCTTAGAACTTGGAAGATTGATTCTTCATAAACTTGAAGTCACTATTTTAAAAAAAAGAAATTATTATTATTGATATTTTTTCCTACATCCCCTTGGTTTCTCATTCACAGTGCAACAAATGGGTTATTCTAATAAGAGAGATCACCTTTCTCTTCATGTGGTATAAAATGCCTATTAAGCCTAGACAGGTATTTCTTGAACCATTAATCACATTCAAGAAAATAAGACTATCATGAGGCTGTTATATTGGGCAGTGACTTTATCATAATCCTGTCTTCCCAGACAGTGAATCAGAATTGGTCTAAGCAATTTGTGTCTGTGTACTGGGAGAACTGAGCATGAGCCTTAATGGGTAGCTAGCCAGACCTTTTGGCCAGCCTCACCTCAGTGTTCCTCTATCCTGTTCTAGCCAGCTGCATGGCATCTCACTTAATGAAATGATGAAATAGTTGTCCGTTTCCCTGATTATGTTTGTTAGTTTGGTAGTGCAGGCTTCCTTGAGTAATGATCTTTCTACAAGCCCTACTCACGTCTGAGCCCTGACACTTGTTAATTTCTCCATCCAGCCAAGAACAAAGGTGATAGCAATTTCTTGTTGCCATAATGGTTTAAATATAATGAATGTATGAAATGTATGTTCCCAAAATGCTTATGCAGCAGAGAACAGTGGCAGGACTGGCTTTTTTTTTCTGCCTCATAGTAAGGGAGTAGGGAAGATTTCAGCCCATTTTTTTTAGTGAACAACAATAGCACATTTCCATGTCATCTTAAAATAATATAGAATGTTATTTAATGTTTCTGGGTGAGAAATGTTACATTATGCAAGCGGTATTTTTTTCTTTATTGCCACAAAAAGCAGTGGACTGTATCATAAAAAGATCTTTGAAACAGTAAGTATCCTTCTTATAAAGCCATAGAATGTAAGGGCTGGAAGTGACCTTTAGGATTATCTTCTTGGTATGGTGTTAGGGCAGGCCAACTATGAGAAAGGGGGCAGGATTAGATGCCTTCTTCATTTCTCTTCCATCTCTAGGATTTTATTAATTGATCCTTCTTTAGTAATTTGTCTAGAAAATGCCCAGATCATATATACTTCTGTGAGCTCTTTAGTGAAATCATTTCCCTAGCCTGGTGGCTTTATATTCTTTGAAGCTCCAATAAAGGCAGTTAAAACAAGAAAGTGAAGGTAAGCTAAAGCATAGCAGACAGAGGTGCTCTTATAACTAACATGTCAGAATCTGTATAATAGTTATGTATTGTTCTAGGGGACATTTCATTGCACAGATAGGAATCCACAAGCAAATTCCATTCAAGATATTTCAACTATATATTCTACCAATGATTCTGAACAGAAAAAGTGTTATCTTTCTGCATTTAGAATTTCATGGGATAGAAACACCTATTCTAGGTAAACGAAATGACAGGAAAGATACATGATGGAAAGAGGGAAGGAAGAACAGGATAGTGAATTGGCAAGTAGCCATTCTAGCTTGGCTTATTAATAGCCTCAAATGCAGTTTCTATTTGATTAGAATTTTAGACGTGGAAGGGACCTTAGATCATTCCCATCAAACCCCATATTTTACGGAAGAGGACACTGAAGTCTAAAGAGGTGAAGTGACTTATTTAAGGTCATACAACTACTTTAATGCAACACCGGGACTAAAGTCCAGGTCTCCTGAATCCCTCTAATGCTCTTTCCTCCCCACCACTAAGACAGAACACATAATTTTGTTTTTATGTATCCAAATGAGATTTATTTAAGGATATTCTTTATAGTCAATCGAGGCCACATTAAAAAAAAAAGAAATTTAGAACATATAATATAAAAAAATTGACGGGGAGTTTAGGAAATAACTGGTCCACCACCATTCCTTCATTTCACACAGGAGACTGAGACTCAGAAAGAAGATGGAATGTGCCCACAGTCACATAGCAAGTCAGTCAGTAGCAGAGCCACAACTATAATCCAGCTCTCTTGTCTCCCAGACTAGTAATCTTTTAGCCATACTACTACTATGCATATATTTAATACTAAAGGAAACCAGATGTTTTCCAGTGAAAAAAAATTTAATATTCAGTATGGAATAATTTTCCTGGCTGTCTACAATGATTTGGCTTTGAACTCTCCTGTTTCTACAGAGAAACCCCATAATAGCTATTGCTTTGATTTTTGAACAAGCACTCCAAAGTTTTTGTTTTTGTTTTTGTTTTTCATTAAGTACTCAGCACAAATATAACTTTCTGAGAGAAAAGAGAGAAGAATTAGAGCCTGGAATGGGCCACGTCCCTGCTACTGTAACTCAAGATGACTAATAGAATGAGGAACCGGACTAGCAGCCACTGCCCTCCTGTGACCCAGCACATCTCGGTGAGCTGTGGAGTCATTTAGAATGCACTAGGCTTGATGGAGGAGAAATTGTACTCCAGACTGGAAATGTAATCTTTTTTCCAGCAATTTCAGTAATCCCAAATTCAGTTTAGAGAAATGCCTAACATCATATAAAATCAAAAAGCCTTTTCATGAATAAAATAAAGAAGAGAAACTGTAAAGTGGGAAAAAAAGTTTATGTCAACAATATATCTAAGATATATAGATTAGACATAGATATAGAAATAGATTAGATATAGACAGATATACATTGGCTATCAGACCATATATCTCTCTCCAAGCATCTATCTGATATAGTATGATATGTATGTATATATATATGTACACACACACACACACACACACATCTTGGATACCAGACTTGTGTCAATGATATATATATATAGACATGTATCTATATCTATATACATATATATACACATAAAACCAACACAAGTCTGGTATCATATAGATATAGATATGAAACTGACACAAGTCTGATATCTAAGATGTATGTGTGTGTATACTTGTGTCAGTGTGTTGTGTCAATGATGTATATAGATATGTATGCATGTATTTACATACATATATATGGTATGTATCAAATATCTGATATATATGTGTATATGTTTATATATATCCATATATGTAGAAATGACACAAATATATACCACCAAGAGCTGTTTCCCAATAGATAAGTGGTCAAAGGATATGAATAGTCTTCAAAAGAAAAATTACAAACTACAAATAACTATTTAAACATGTGTTGCAAATCACTTACAGTAAGAGAAATAACAAATAAAAATCACTCTTGAGGCTTCATCTCACACTGTGCAAATTGGCAAAGATTTAAAAAAACAAACAAACAGGAATGGTCAATGTTGGGGAGGTTGCAGCATCAGTGTTGATGGCATCCTAATCCACTGGGTTGTGGTTTGAGTTGTGAATATGCAAGAAAAGTGATTAAACTGTTCATACCCTTTATCTCAGAAATTTCATTGGGTATATACTTCAAGGAGGTCAAAGACAAAGGTCCCATATTCCACAACATTCCTTGTAATAGCAAAGACCTAGAAGTAGAGCAGGTGTCCAAAAACTGGGGAATCTCTCAGAAAACTATGATATGTGAATATTAATGGAATATTATGTACAGTTAGAAATGACAACTACAAGGAATCAGAGGAACCTGGGAAGATATATAAAAATTTATGTGGAGCAAACAAGCATAACCAAAAGAATAATATTCACAGTGACTACAACAATATAAATGAAAAGATCACTAAAAGGAAGTCAAACTCTGAATAATTTTTTGAAACAATAAAACTGCTGGAGAACAAATAATGAAACACATACTCTTTCTAGCAGAAAGCCAGAGGACTGCTAGGAAAGAATTGTGTATACATTAGCAGATATGGTCATGGTATCGAATGGGTTTGCTTAATTGTTACTCTTTATTATAAGAAAAGGAAGCATTTTTTTAAGTCATAGAAATGATTGTGATGAAAACCATAAAGTGAAGCAATAAAATGTGATTAATAAAAAATACCCAGCAGCTTATTTGGTGTGAATTGTGACTGGTTAAGTCCAAGTGAAGATAGTCAATTTCATATAGTCAAGTTCATATGGTTATTAAGCATTTTCTGTGTGCAAACAATTTGTTCATCACCATTGGAGATAAAATCATGAATAAGGTCCAGGCCCTGCCCTCCCAAAATCTTACACTCTGGGAGTAGTAGTAGAATATATGTATAGATGTTTAAAATAAATTAGAATATAAGTACACTCAAGGAACATAAAGTATTATGAAATTAGGTGAGGAAGTGATCACTATTGGCTGGGGGAAATCAACAGAATGCTTCATGGAGAAGATGGCATTTGACCTGGGCTTTAAAGGATGGGTATACTGTCAGTAGGTGATATCACAGGAGGGAGAGGCATTCTAGGAGTGAGGAATGATTAGGAACAAAGTCTTAGGCATTATTGGTTTTCAGGAGGATGGCAAGTTAAAGTGAACAGACCAGGTATTCCTTCTGGCTGGCATTATATAACTGTGCAGTAGGACCCTTGGTCCTTAATTCAGCATTAAATTTAGGCAGGATTTCCAAGTACAAAAATGCTAGCATTAATACTCAGACTTCTTTTTAAATGAGACATTTTAACTTGCCAGTAAAAAACAGTGTAGCCAAAAGATACTAATGGCACATGATGGTTATAAAGCCTTCATATTCATAAACACAGTTGATCCTCACAAAAACCCTGAGGTGGGCAGGACAAATATTATTATCCTCATTTTATAGATTAGGAAACTGAGGCTCAGAGTGGTCGTTCAACCTCAAGTGATAATTTTTTAAAAATCAAATTGTCTTTGAACTCATTCTTTTTAAATTCAGGAAATGTATCTTTAATTTAGTCTTACTAAATTTTAAGCACTGGGTCAAACCTTTCTCTGTATTTGGGTGGGTCCCATTTGCCTCTTTGCAATTGAGTTAGATCCACTTGCAAATTGATCCATTTCTGCTATGGTACTTCATATGGATTTAAGGAGATCATAATTAGCAGTAGAAGTAAAGGAACAGACAAGAATTCAGGTCTGAAAGATTTTAGCCTCACAGCATACACACTTTCTCGGGTGTGCATAGAATTTGACAGCTCTAAAAGGATCTTAGAAAACAAAGTAAACAGAATTTTAGAATTGCAAGAGGCCTTCGAGATTATTTGGACCTACCTACCCTACATCATGAAATAGATTTCATAACAAAAAAAAAAGAGATAAATTATAGCACTTTAAGGATCACAGAGCACATTACATACATTATCTCATCTGATCATCTTCTAAAAAGAGGCCCCATAGGCAATTACTCCCATTTCTACTACTACTTCTGATGCTCTTGTACCTTCTTTTTCCCTGCTTCATGTGACCTAAATTCTTTAAAAAAGACTTCTTCCTCCTCAGAGTCATAACTAGGGTTGAGTAGCTGAGGCTTTACTTGGGCACTGATATGGGGGAAGGGAGTTGCTTTCTCCCCACTGTAATTCAGAGACTTGTCATCCACATTCTTGCTGGTTCTCCACTTGCCTTGTGAGGATTGATGGGGAAGGGTAGGCCTTGGGAGAGAGTATACAGGGAGCAAGGTTTCAGGGCAACAAAATTTGGGAAAAAAGAGAGAATAGGACAGATCAACCCCCCTTCCCCACAGCTTCATCTGTGATCAGATCCTTTCTCCAAGGGCCCACCTTCCTTCCCCACTAATTCCAGTGGGGTCACAGGCTAGAATCTTTCCACCGACTGATTTTACCCCTGATACCAGGATTCCAAGTTATGTCTCTGATCTTACCCTTCTGTATCTTTTTTTCTGCTCCAAACATGTTTTTCTTGTGACATTGAAGTGAGAGGATTCTGGTGTCTGTATGTACGTTGACTTGTGCAGTGTACAGGCTCAGGCTTCACCTTGACTGACCTTGGACTCCTGTCACCGTGATCAATTCCTAAATCTCTCAGCACTGGACTGTTGTTGGCAGGAAGAGAAGAAAAGGAAAAAAAGCCCCTCATACTAGAGTCCTGTCCTTGCCCTGAGCAATAGGACTTGCCAAAAATGGAGGAGATGCTGCGTTCCTCCCCCATGCCAGAGATTAGGACCTCTGTGGAAGTTAAACTATTATGAGAGGAGACAAAAAAGGGAAATCCTATGGTCTCAGGGTCCTAGATTTATCGATGTAGACACAGATATATATAATAATATTTATGGTTAGAATGTATTAAGACATTAAAGTAAGCAAATGACAAAACAGATTATGTGACAGAGTACAAAGTGAACCCACAGTCAGGAGTCCTGGATTTGCCTCCAGGCTCTTCTACTTACTAGCTGGGTAATAATGAACAACTTGCTTTACCTCTCTGAGCTTTTAGCTTCCTTACCTAGAAAATAATGCTTGTACTATTACCTGCCAAGGTTGTTATAAGGAATCTCTTTGTAAACCTTAAAGCTATAGAAATTGGAGCTGTTATTATGAAGATCATCCTCATTGTCATAGCTCCCCTTTGGAGCTTTTTTGTTTACAAAGTGCTTTGTCCATTTTCTCATTTCATCATCAAGACACTGCAGTGAGTTGGATGGGGTAAGTATAACTCCTCACAATCATACAAGTCCTAGACCTTAGAGATTATCTAGTTCAGGGGTGGGGAACCTGCAGCCTCAAGGCCACACGTGGCCTTCTAGGTCCTTAGGTGCAACCTTTTGACTGAGTCCAACTTTTATAGAACACATCCTTGTATTAAACGGATTTGTTCTATGAAGTTTGGATTTTAGTCAAAGGGCTACACTTGAGGACCTAGAGGACCACATGTGGCCTCAAGGCTGCAGGTTCCCCACCCCTGGTCTAATTCAACAACCCCCACCCCTCACTCTTCATCTGGAGAAATCTCAGCCCAGTAGAGTTAAGGAATTTGCCCAACATCACATACCAAGTCAGTGTTAGAACTGGGGCCAGAACTAAGGTCTCCTTAGGATTCTGAGTGTCATTCTCTTAACTTGCCCATGGTCACCAAGCTGGTAAACAGTGAAGCCAGGACTAGAACTAGTGGCTTCTAGATTCCTGCTAAGCACTCCTCTTACTATATCACATACCCTCCCATTTATTAGGGATGTAGGGACATTAGAAATTTAAATCTAAAACAAATTGGGACTTTTCCTATTGTGATAAAGTGATTTCCTATAATGATTCACACTACTACTAGAGACCTTATAGACCAGATTATTTAAAAGGCATTTTACCTCTTTACTTCTCCCCCACCTCCATTCCCTTCCCAAGCCCTTTCCAACTAAAGAAGATTTGCTTATCTGAGACTCAGTGCATACTGGCAAGAGTTAGACTTCTTGCCATTTGCCTTTCTGAGGCCAGGATTATCTCTCATCAACTAGATTTTACAGCCTTTTAGAATCAGCAGTTATGGGGCCAATTCTTTCTTTTCTTGCCTGCTCCACCCCACTGAAGCAGCTTGTGAATACTCCAGCATATCACTGACCCTATCCTGTTTATCAAATGTGTCAGTCACTTGCCCTTCAGATTACTTTGAACACCATCTTTCACTGTAGTCGTACAAGAAAATTGCGGGTGAGACAAATTCTGTATAGAGAATGAGCATGACATTCAGAAGGAACATATGTTCCACTCATCAAGTTAGGCAAGTAAGTCCCTTAATCTTTCTGAACCTCAGTTTGCTCATTTGTAAAATGAAGATTAAAAATGCTTGCACTGTTTGCCTCCCAAGGTTGCTGTGGGGAGCAAATCACTATGTAAATGGGAGTTCCAGTCTTGCTTTATCACCATAAAACACTGTATGTGTGAGTTATGGCAATGATGATCATAGGCTTAGAGTCAGAAAGGCCCTCTAAGGTCATTTAGCCTAACGTCATTTACAGAAGAGGAAACAAAATCCCAGAGAAGTTAACTGATTTGCCTCAGTCACACAGGTAATAAGCTAGAATTTGAAACCTGGTACTTTAACTCCAGATGCTAAGTCTTTCCACTACATCATGTGGGAGAAAGTTGGTGGTAAGTTGATGGTGGTGGTGATGGTGAAATGAAGTCACTTATTATAGAGAGGCCCTTTCCCTTCAATAGAAGGGTTTGGGGCATGAGTAGTACAAACTAACTATGTGACCTGTGGCAAATAATTTCACCTCTCTGGTATTGAATTTCCTCATCTACCAAGTAAGAGTATAGCATAAATATCTAAGGTCTCTTCTAGCTATGCCATTCTGTTTTCTTTTCTAACATTCTTTATTCTATATTTTAGCATTCTAAAGTCTGTTTCAGTTCTAACATGCCATGTCCTATATTATGTATTCCAACATTTCTATATACTAAGGTTTTCCTAAGAGCTACCATTCTATGTTCTGTATTACAGCATTCTCTGTTTTAAGATCCTTTTCAGGATTCTGTTCAGATGGTTGCCTCAATCCCTTATGCCTGATACTTTTGTAGACATGTCTTAGCATAATTCAATCTGAGAATGTCAGAGCTGGAGAAAATCTTATAGATCATGTAAACCATCCTCCTTCTCTACATCTGTCCAGAGTTTGGGGAGTTTTGGTTTTATTTGTTTGTTTGTTTAGTGGAAGTTGTTTTCTTTTCACAACTTTTCCTGAAAACTACAAACTGAGCAAGTAACTTGGGGGAGAGCTCTGAAGTGAACTGAAAACAAAAACTCTGCTTAATTTGAATTGGATGGGGTGGGGAGAGGGGGGAAAGAGAAATAAATAGCAGTGTGTTTGCCCAACCCAAAGGGCTGAGAGGAGGGTTTATGTGGAAAAAATAATTGATCAGATAGATCCCAGAACATATAAATAATATAGTATTTATAAAGCCAGCCAACTCCTGACTAGGGTTACAGGAGTAGAATGATTGACTTCTCCTAGAGGGACATATCCAAAACAAAGACCCTGATTCAAAACATCTTATCCTCCCCAACCGCTATGAGCCAATCTTGTCTAAAATGCTGTGTGAAATTCCATTCTGGCTTTGGTGCCATTTTTCTCTGAGAGGGCTGACAAAATCTGATACTTGCCTAGAAAAGATTTCCCTTCCACTTTCACTGGGAGAAAACATAAACTTTCATGCCTCAGTGGAGAATTTTAGATAGAGAGAAGGCTTTGTTTTTGACAGTGACATCAATTGCTTAGCTTTTAATAGGCTCATTTTTGTGGTATAATTGGATTGGACTTGGAGTCAGGAAGCCTGAGTTGGAATCTCAGGTCTGCCATTTTTACTAACTGGATAACCTAGGACAAATAACTTAAGTGGTTTTTCTCACAACGAGCCTTTCAGAGAGTAGGCAGTTTCATGAAATGAGTACTAGACTGGGAATCAAAAGATCTGGTGAGTTCAAGGCTCAGGTCTAATACAAACTGTGTGACCATGGGCAAATTATATCACCTTTCTGACCCTCAATTTCCTCACCTGTAAAAAGGAGATAGTAACACACTACCTATTTCATGGGGATAGTTTGAGGAAAGCACTAACATTTACAGCATTATAGGAATGGGAGTTATTATTAATATTTTCATTTTTAGTTATTCTTAGTATCCATTATTAATGTCTAGATGCCATTATTGGTATTCTCACTTCCAGGGTCTGCACACAGCTTCTAGGTAGCAGATCTGGGACTCAAACCCAAGTGTTTTGATTCCAAATCCATTGTGCTCTCATAGGCTGTAAAATAATTTGTAAAAATTTGTCAAAATCTGGAAAATTGGGCTAACAATCAGCTTAGCTCATAGGAGTATTGTGAAGATGAATAATAACTCACATTTCTAAAGCATTTTACAATCCTGTGCTGTACATTGTGTTATTGTAATAATGTTTATTATTGTATTATTATAATTATTGTAATAATTTTTTAACTGGGCTCCCTGCTTCCACCTTCTCTTTTCTCCAACCTATCCTTCACAGAGCTGGCCTAATGACCTTCCCTGTGGTCAGGGCTGATGATGTCACTCAGCGGCTCAAAAATTTGTAGTTTACCTTTGCTTATGGGATAAGATACCCATGCCTTCCCCGGACATTTGATATCCTCTGTCAACTGGCTCCACCTTTCCTTCTTAGCCTTATTTTGCATCATTCCCCTTCACACACTACATTGCCACTAAACTGGTCTATAAGCAGTTTTTCCGAACTCAGCATGCTCTCTGCTGCCTCACTGCCTTTAGGCCCCAAGCCTGAAGCTCGTTCCTTCCTTATCTCTACCTTTTAGAAGACTTCTTTCAGGGCCAACCTTGGGCACCACATCCTTCATGAAATCTTCCCTGAGCCACTCCACTAAACATGTTCACTCCCTCATCCAATGTTCCTTGAGCCCCTTATCTGGATGTTTTCTTTGCCTCCATCACATCCTACTTTGTGTAATACTCATCTGTGTATATGTCATCTTCCCTGTGTCCAGTCGATGGCAAGTTCTTTGAGAACAAAGACTATATAATTTTTTAAAATCTTGAACATAATAGTTGTTTAATAAATGTTTGTTGAATTGAATCACATCCTCATTTGGCAGATGAGGAAACCAAGACTTAAAGAAATTACGTGACTTGCCCATGGCCACTCATCTAGTAATTGTCAGAGTGACAGTTCATACCTAAGTCTTGCAGCCTCCAAGTCCAGTGCTCTTTTTCTTTCATCATGCTGCCTCTCATCCAGTTCCAGAAAAAAAAATAATGTATACGAAGCACTAGGTAACTATAGGGTAATATTATCATTATTAAAAGCAATAATATTTTTTTCCTGATTGATGGGAGCTTTGGATGTTGAACCCCCAGCCTGGAAGGAAGCTCTGGATTCTCTCCACCTAATGTCAACTGTTTTTGTCCCCCAGGTATGTGTTTGCAAGCCTTTGTGGAAGCATTCTTCTTCCTGGCCCAGAGAAGGTTCAAGCATTCATCACTGCAAGAGCAAGTTGCCTCTTTGGTCGACCTGTGTGAATACCACCTGACCCTGCTGGATGAGAAACGTCTACTCTATAGCAAAGGCACCTCCTCTGGCAGGCCTCCCAACAGCAGTTCTTCCCAAGAAAGGCTCCCTCTCACCCAGCCGCCAAATGGGTCTTTCCTTCCCCGAAATAACACTGCCAATAAATTTACCCACTACAGACATCCTCAGTCTTGAGGGATGGCACTTTGGTATGGAAGAAGAAACTCATAGAGAATGTCAGGGCTGATGAGGGCTCCCCACCCCATAAGCATGTGACTGCTGGTGAAATGTGGAATGCCAAGTCTTTCTTTTGCTAAATGCTCTCACCTGTTTATTTCCCATTTCCCCGAGTTCCACGCTTCCAAAAGTGAATGCCCTATGTACAACTGTCTGTGACCCCAGCCCTTCTTTTTCAGTTCATCAGTGGATGGACTATGTACCTTCTGTGACAAAGGCCATCCTTCTTACTTTATGGAATACCGCATATGAAGACAGTGGGCATGAATTCATACTGTCAAGACCACTGACTCCTGGGGATGATAGCCATGGAGGAGACAGCCCAAGGAAAAGAAATCTCAGGGTTTCTGTGGCCTCTTCAAGAACTGAGAGCCATTTTATATCACCCTCTATCATAATGGAAAATTATTTGGGAGAATCAAGTAGGAGTATGCAAATCTGCAATCCCTAATATATATGCATGTGTCTCAATGAGTTCACTTAGTGTTTTGGATTAGTTGGCCCCATTTCTGCAAAGCGAGTCAATTTTCTATTTTTACATTTCAGAACTATAGATTTGGGGTGGTGCTGCTCAGTGGGTATACTCTGGGAAGCTTGGTTTTTGTACCAAAACATTGAAATCACACCTGCTCTGGAACTTTGTAGATGGTATGTATGATGAAGACTTGTTAGAAGAACAAGCCCACTTTACCTCTAAGGTTTGGGATGAGAGAAAGAAAGGAAGTAACACCTTCTACTTACTCCTCAGGAAATGTTTGATTCTGGTTTTAAAAAGAAGCTAATTTTACAGGATGGAATCTTAGAATTGAAAGAGATCTTGGAATAGAAAATGCTAGAACATAGGGCATAGAATATTAGAGATGAAAAGAACCTTAAAATACTGAAAGAAAAAAGAATATTAGAGCTAGAAGGAGAGCAACTGAGAGAATAGAATGCAGGAATGTCAAAAGTTAAAGCTAGCAGGAATCTTAGAACATCAAATTCTAGATTCCAAAAGACCAAAAAGACCTTAGAAGGTATGTGGTCTAGTCCCCTGATTTTACAGATGGGAAAACCAAGGCCCGGATCTAGGGGGTAACAGAGCCAGCACTAGAACGCGGGTCTCTGCACTCCCAGACTAGTGCACATCCTCTAACAACATACTGCCCCTACTTCTCCAGGTGGCTCTAACCTTTCTATTCAACATTCTGGTGCCTCTCTTTACTGTAATAATTTGGCCAGGAGACCCTGTTGTAATTAATATTCCTATATAGTGCAGGGATAAGAAACAGAGCTTATAAAAACCTTTACTGCATGGAGCAAATGGATTTCATGGCAAAAGACTTGCTCAAAGCATTTAAGCATAGCTTACTATCTTCTTTGGACCAGAACTGAGTCTGAGCACAGAACTAGAGCTTCTCATCCTTTCTGAAATTTCTTTTTCAAAGCGCACGATAATGCCAATACCTAGCAGTTTTAAGCTCTAGAACATTACTCATTTATTTAATAAGTTTATTAAGCACCAAACAGAATTTGAGAGTCATAGAATGTTAAATCTGGAAGGGCCCTTAGAGCCCAGCATGTAGAATGTTAGTATATAAAGCATTGAGTGTTCAAACCATAGGGGGACTTAGAGATCATCTGATTTAGAGCATTCAGTCTGCAGAAGAAATTGAGACCCCCAAGAAAAGGAATGACTTGCCAAAAGTCACCTGATGGCAGGGCTGGGACCCAAATGTTCAGCTTTCCATACTATGTGCAAAGCCTTGTTCTGGGCCTCCTAGGACATACAAAGGTTGGTAAGACTCTGGCCCTTTTGGCAAGAAATTTCTAATTTAATGATCATTTAATCAACATGAAGTTTTTAATCAACTACTATGGCACTATGCTAATAGGGGAGTTAAGATAGATAACTATAGCTAGATAACCTAGATAACTATGGTACAAAGTGGAATGTGCTAAGTACATGGGAGTAGAGAGGTAGAGCTCACTCGAGGCTTAGGCAAATCACAATTTGAGGGCATCTGTATGGTTTCAGGGAAAACGTGGCCCATGAGCTAGTAGTCCTGGGAAGATGGAAAGGATAGCAACAGACAGATGAGGCAGGAGGGCAGCATTCCAGATGTGCTGGTCATTGTGAATAAATGGGCAGAGCTCCTAGTGAGGTATCTTCAGGGGATATTTTCAGTCATCTCACTTTGGCTAGAACATAGAATATACAAGGGGGAAATTGTAGATTATCTAAACAAATTGGAGGGGATATTCTGGTGTGTTGCAGTTTTATCTCCCATATGTCAGTAGAATTTGGAGGGAAGAAGCTTCATGTTGCCTAATTTTGAATGATATTGTAAATATCAGTTTTCACAGCCAGGAATATTCTTTTAGGCCATCACAGCTCATCACCAGACCATTTGCTTTGTATATCACATTCTATTTTTTTTTCCCCAAGATGAATTTTCCTCCTAAAAATGCTGCTCATTTTGCAGGTTGACTGTGAGGAAGCCTGGCTTTCCTCCGAAGGACTCTGTGTCTTCATGGTGATCATTAAGGAAATGCTGTACCTACCTTACAAAGCTAACCTTATTCCAATGCCTGACAATGATGGCGTAGGACCCTTTTATCTTGTTCTGTCCTAACATCAAGGATTTAGAGGCTGTTCTATTGTCAGGCTGTAATAGGGGCCTCCCCCGTCTTTTCTCTTCCTCACATTAAACACCTCTGAAGCTGTCATGTGATCAGAAATCAGTCTGTTAACAGGCCCACTTCTCCTTTCAGAAAGGGAGAACTGTAATGGAGGCCAAAGGTGCCCCAGAGGCAGACAAACTTTGGAAAGGTTGCTTTGCCAACCTGCCATTAGAAGGTGTAGAGAGAGGTGTTTGAGAAAGGCAGGGCAAGGGAGCAGAGGACCACAATGGGCCCATGGAAGTGTAGGATTTGGGGTTGTAAAGAGGCTCAGATAGCATCTGCTCAAATGCCTTCATTTTATAGATGATGAAACTGAATGAGTCCCAGAGGGGCAAGACGTCTTGCCCAAGGTGTCAGACAATAAGCAGCAGAACCCGGATTTATTGCTAGGTCATCCAGTTGTGGCTTGAATACATTCCCCTAGTGATGGGAAACTCATTACCTCCCAAAGCAGCCTCATTCCATTGTTGAATTCCTCTGATGGTTAGTAAGTCCTTTCTTGTTTCTTTATATTGTGAGCTTATACTGCTAAGTAGTCCAGTATTATAAGGATTCCTCTGGTGGTGGAGTTTCATGTTCAACTGTAGGTTGGTTGGAGAATGAGGATGGTATTTTAGGCAGTGGAGCTTTCCCGGCCCCCTCAACTCATATCATGTAGGGAATTTCCCACTCAATCTCCAAAATAGGATGGCCCTGAGTGGGGACCAGTGCTTTAACCACTCGAGGTCTGGGCTCCAACTAGAAGTCATCCTTTCTATCCTATTCCCACCCCCTCCACTCCCTCCCAGTTACTCTTGAAATAGCAAAGTCAACACTAAGCAGATGGTTATCTGAGTTATGGAGTTGCTATCTGAGGCATAGGTAGGAAGCAGTTGGTATCTAAGGCTTGTGGAGGGTTCCTTGTTGCTCTTAACATTTTCATAAGGGAAGCAGACAGTTTGCATTATCAGTCTGCTTCCCAAGACCTCTGTTTTGTGTTGATATAGTGGAAAGGAGAAGGAAGGAGAGGACATGCCTGGGTCGAGGTACGTGTGGATGGGTCCTCCATCTTTCATTGGTCCCCTATCACTGGCTGGCTGAACTGTCAATCAGCATAGGATCACCAATGATGATATGATAGCCAATTAAAGCTGTCATTAATGGGCTCAAAGGCAATCAACAGCTCAGTTACCCAGGGACATTGGTGGAGAGAAGACTAGTGTAGAGAAGTGGCTGAGGCAGTAAGGGAGAATCCTTATCCCCAGATAAGGGTACAAATGGTGTCCTCCCCCTGATTTTATATGTACCATCACTATTCCTAGAGTGCTTCCATTACAAGAGCACCCTATTGTATTTGAAAAAGCCCCCAGCTAGAAATCAAGCTCCAGCCCCATCTCTGCAGCTTATAACTATCTCACAGCTGTGTGGATCATGCTGTGTCAAGCATAGCTGTCATACAGAGGTGGTGTGGCTTAGTAGAGAGAAAGCCAACCTCAGAGGCAAGATGATGGCAGTTCAAGTCCCTCTGACATACCCTTAGTATGTGATCTTAGACAAATCACTCGCTCTCTTAATGACTCAGACCACCTTCTAAGACTTAGCTGCAGAGAAGTGATGATCTGAGAACTTAAGAGGCCATTAGATTAATAAGAGCAATGAATTAGGAGTCAGGAAGAGTTGAGTTCAAACCTAGCCTCAGACACTTACCAATTAAGGGACCCTGACAAGTCACTTAAAACTCTATCTGCCTCAGTTTCTTCATCTGTGAAATGAAGATAATAAATAGCACCTGCCTCCCAGAGTTATGGTGAGAATAAGATGAGATAATATTTGTAAAATAGTTTGCAAACTTTAAAGCACTATATAAATACTAGCCATATTATTATCAACTTTGCTAAAGGGAGTTTCCTTTTCTGGAATTCCTAGTACCAGTGAAATCACAGATCTGGCTGAAACCCCTCAAACCCTTCCCCTCCTCAAAACAGCCCATGCCATACACATGTGTGCTGGAATTACTATTACTGCAAAAATCCTCCAATCCTCATAACTTTTTAAATGAGTTTTTCCATTTCCCAGCCTCCTAATACTAGTTGGAAGTATTTAATTCTTCTTTAAATCTTACAAAGCTGATTTCCTGAATATCTCAGTGCCTCACCACAGTTATTTCCACCAGATAATTATAGCCCACATTATGGAAAAATGTGTCTCCTCTATTTCAACTTTGCTGATTTCATCAAGTAAACTTGTGTTCACAAACTGTTAAATGCACAAAATAAAATACTTAAGATTAACAAAGAAAACCAATTCTATTGAAATGCAGTTATCAAAAAAAAATTTTTAACTAAAGCATGGACCCCCTGAATCTGTCTATAAATGCTGAGGGGACCCCAGAGAACCCATGACCCAATCTTACCCCTCCATTTTACAGATGCAGAAACTGAAGCCTAGAAAGATGAAGGGACCATCCCAGGACATACATCCAGCATGTAGCAGAGACGGTATTCAAATCATGATACTGTGATACCAAGTCCAGGGCTCTTTGCAATATTTATATTCATGGACTCCATGCTCATGTCTAGGAATAGCAAGAGGAGCTCCAGGCTGTGTGATGATGTTGGCAGAACAGTTCATGATAACGCACATTTCTGTAGCACGTTAGAGTGTGATTCCTCACAGCATGGGGAGGTTGGTAGGTAAATGTCAATATTATCCTCATTTTAAAACTGAAGAAACTCAGCTCAGAATCATCAGGGGATTTGCTCATCACATAGCTGAGGCAGTGGTAAAACTAGAGTTTGAGGCTGGTCTTGGATTCAAAGACATTTTGAATTGGAACTCATTCCAATGTACCACATTTCCACCTAGTTACAAATCAAGAGGCACCATGATATAATGGATCTAGTATTGACCTTGAAGCCAAGAAAACTCAACCCCAAATCCAGCCTCAGACACAATACTGGCTGTGTGACCCTGGGCAAGTCACTTAAAATCTCAGGGCCTCAAGTAGCTTTTAAGATTCTGAGTTGCAAAGCAGGTGCCAACCAAGAAATACAAACAAGATCACTTAACCTATCCTATTTAGCATTGCTCTAAATGGTGGCTCCTTAGCAACATTTTCTTATCCTACATTTGTTAAACATGAACAGCATGTTAGATCACTTTCATATATGTGTAGACTTCATTTTTTTTCCCTAACCCAGCCTATATAGGAGAGGCCATCCTGGTATAGTGGGAAGAGCATTAGACTTGGGACTCAGAAAACTGGGATACGGTCTTAAGTTCTACCACTAATTTGAAATGATCATGTCACTTTCTGTTTCCAAATCTGTAAAATGGAGATGATACTCACACTACACACCTCATGGCATTGTGGGGATAGTATCTTATAAATTATAAAGCCCTGTGTAAATGTAAGCTATGATTATATGGCTTTTCAATCTTTTTTTTTTTTTACTAGGGCTATGTGGTTTGTTGTTGTTGTTTTCAAATTAGGCAAACATAATTTCAATATAGGGCAGCTAGGTGGTGCAGTGGATAGAATGTGGGGGCCCGGAGTCAGGAAGACAACTTCCTGAGTTCAAATCTGGTCACAGACACTAACTGTGTGACCATGGGCAAGTCACTTAACCCTGTTTGCCTCGCTTCCTCATCTGTAAAATGAGCTGGAGAAGGAAATGGCAAACCACTCCAGTATCTCTGCCAAGAAAACGTCAAGTGGGGTCATGAAGAATCAAACAGGACTGAAACAAGTGAACAAATTTCAATACAGAATTCCATTTTGTTGGGCATACATCCCTAAGTTATGTAACCATCCTTATGTTTTGACATTCTGTTGTGTTTTCCATTTTGAACTATTTTCTGTTTCTTCACTAGAATTTTTTTTATTATTTCACAGACTTCAGAAATTTTATTATTTCACAGACTATCAGTAATAAAAAAATAGGTTCCCAGACCACCCCACTTTAAATTGTAGAGTACACATGAGATCAATCAGGATTGTGACTTGAAATGGAATTCTTTGATAGAATAGTGGAAAGACTGGAAGTCAGAAAATCTCCATGCAAGGCCTTGCTCTGCCAGTAACTAGGAGTAGAACTATAGGTCTGCGCCTGCATTTGCCCTTAATCACTTCGAGTTTCTCAACTATAAAATAAGGGGGTTGGACTAGATCTCTCAAGATCCTCTTCAGCGTTATTGTTACATGTTCTAAGACCCTTTCTCATGTTAGCCATCTATGTTCAGAGTTCAAACATTGTATGTCCTAATGTGCCTTCCAAATCGAAATTCCAAGCAACCTTTTGAGACCATTATAAGTGACAGGATAGCTACTGGTAGCAGCTTTTGGTAGTCGCATCCCAGCACACCCATTTTATTGACAGTATCTTCCTCTGGATCTGTCATGCACAAAAATATTGTCTGTACTGAGCAGTTAACAGGCTTATTTAGGTTTATCCCTCCACACCCCTCCCCCTTCTTAGTCTTACCTCAGATTTTCTGAAACTCATTGCCATACAAAGATAAAACCCCCAGCCTTGGATTTTGACATCTGTCAAAACAGAGGAGGCTGAAAGGATCGTTCCCTACCCCCTCCCCCCCCATTGTAAAGTATTTGAAGGCATTCATAAGTTGAAAAATGGTGACTTCTCCTTCTTTGACATCTGGCATTTGTCTCATGATTGGCAGAGTGTTGCTTCAAAATAGCTTCCAATTTCTTTCACCAAGTGATTGATGTCCTACACAGACACAGCCTTATGTAAGAATTGGACCTGAAATATTAGGGATTTGAGTGTCATTTCTTAGATCCTAGCAGTAGTGGAATCCTCTCTGTTAAGTATCCATATTTTTCCCCATAAGATTAAAAAAAAAAAACCAACCTCTCCTCTAGGTGAGATAGATTAACTGCAATGTGTAATAACCTGAAGTCTGGCCTTTCCTTATATTTCTGCCAATCTCATGGTTGGTTTGATGGATGTAATAGAGATTTCTCATATGTTGTATGAATTTCTTACTCACAAAGTCGGCCCAATTTTCTTCTTGTTCCAGAAGACAAAGGATCTTTGTCAAATAGTCAACAGATCCAATTACCTCCATCCCTGGTAACCTGAAGTCCATATTTTTCTATAACTAGAAAATTGGGCTGCATAATACATTCTTTTAAAAAAAAAGTATACAGAGAAGGATATTTTCTCTGGTTTTCTAAAGCTCCTAGGCATACAAAGATTTTAATACAAAATAGCAAAATTACTGATTTTTTTTCCTCCCCAATTTGTGGGTATTTGCTCTAAAAACTGTCTTTAGAGGTCAGATTAAAATGGCTTTTTCCCAGCTTCAGTGGCAGGACGCATATCCAATGTCCATCAGGGAGAAACAGTGGTGTAGTAGATAGATCACTGAAGGGAAGATCCCATTTAAGACCTGACTTCACTGCTTACTAAGTGATCTTAGGCAAGTCAATTAGGATGACTGGATTTCATAGTTTTATAGTTTATGGTTCTATAGTTAGAAACCAACTAGTTCAACTCTGCTTTTCCTAAAAGAGGAAACTGAGATTCAGAGAGTTTAAATAACTTGCTCCAAGTCATTCGAACCTAGGTTCTCTAACTCAAGATCCAGTAGGTGTTGCATTACACACCATACTCTCTCTTGGCACATTACCTTCTTGGGCATCAGTTTCCACCTGTTGGATTAGATGATCTCTAATTTATATGATTCTAAAATTTAATTTTGAGTATGAGTCTTTAATATCATGTTACAATCCAGGTCCCATGAATGGAGAACAAGCTCTTTTAAGTATCATACCTAGCACCAGACATGCTCAGTCCTGGTTAAGTTCTCTGTGTAGGTTTTAAGAGGAAGAAAAGAAATTGGGGGAGAGAAAAAGGAGGCTTGGAACAGCTCTTTTCATATCTGAAAGGAATAGGAGCAGTGCCATGAGAGAAGAGGACAGGGAATCCTAGAATTTTGACTTGGAAGGGATCTTACATTCTCATTCAGTACAGGAATCTCCTCTCCAAAATCTTCCAAACAGTGAACTCCTTGGTGTGGCATTTGGGATCCCCCAGTCCAGTGCCTTGCACAAAGGAGGTGCTCAGTAAGTGTTGAATTATTGAACCTTCCTGATGGCCATCCATCCTCTGCTTAAATACCAGCTAGTTAACAGGAAGATCTCCATCTTACCTAACACTCTATTCCACTATCGGACAGCTCATTTCATTAGAAAGGTGGAACCAAAACCTGTTTCTTAAACAGACAGGAAGGAGGTAAAATGCCTCTCCAAGATATCCATGAGAGGTTCATTGGATCTGGCCCCTGCAGACTTTCCTGAGCCATGCACACTGTGCCCACATAACACACATTCATTCCTTCAGTTCCTCATTCTTTCTGATCAATAGTTCTGTGTTTCAGTTCATGATGTAACATTTGCAGTAATGGAGTCATGCAGGGCCCTGAGCCCAGTCAGAACTGGGATGACCAGAAAGACACCTAGACTGATCCAACTGCGTCTTCATTTTTTTTCCCTTCCAGTTTCTACAGATAGTGACTGGAACTGGGAATAAAAACAAGCAATTTAATTCTAGGTACAGAAGCATGCTTAGAAGGAATGTACCACAATGCTTTGTTGGCAATAATTGGAATCACTCTTTGAAGTTTAATGTTATGCCCATTTTATAGATGAGGAAGCTGAGGCACAAATAAGTTAAATGACTTGCCCATGGTCACATCACTAGAGATGTGAGAGAAGATTATGGAACATTGCCCATCCTTTAAGGCCCAGGTGAAATGTCACTTCCATCATGAAGCCATCCTTGATTCCATCAGCCCCCTCCTTCATCAGTTCTCTTAGCATTTTGTTATTCTATTTAGGCACTTATAATGTTTTAATTTATTTCATATTTATCTCTTCATGTCTTATTCCTACCCTTTCCTCCACTAGATTGCAACCTCCATGAGGGTAGGGACCTTTTCTTATTTATTATAAATCAAATGATCAACAAGCATTTATTCAACACCTACCATGTACCAGGCACTGCAGTAGATGTTAGGGCTAGATGGATAAAAATGAAACAATCTCTGTCCTCAAGAAGCTTAGACTCTATCCAGGGAAAACAACACGTACGTATGTCAATATATGCAAAATGGATACAAAACAATTCAAGTTAAGTTGAAAGGAGAAAGCCCTACCAACTAGAGGCATCCAGAAAGGCTTCATGTAATCAAAGGTGAGTCTGCAGCCGAGCTAGAAAGAAGCTAGGGATCTGCAACTTGACAGACAGATATGGTCTAGTGAAGAGTGCTGATCTTAAACTGGAAACTTGGGTCTACATTCCTTCTCCAATATGTATCAACCACGTGACCTCGAATAAGAAACATCACCTATCCAAGCCTCAGTTCCTCATCTATAAAATGGAGATAAAATCCTTGTTTTACCTACCTCACAGAATTGTGGGTGCTTGGTAAGCCTTGAAGTGATATCGAAATGTGATTTGTTATTTTTTTTAAAGAAGGAGTCTGTGTATTTATCAACATGAGTAGTGTGGGGAAAGAAATTCTGCTAATGCAGATGGCACCTTCTTTGTAACTTATAATCATAGAAAGTTGCCTGGGGCACTGAGAGGGCAATTAGCTCAAGGTCACGCGGATGATAATGAATGACTAGCTGAAGATTCACAGTTTATAGACACAGTATAAGAAGGGTATCTATCTGACAGATGCTGGAGGACTATGTTGTTGTTTTTAACATGCAAACTTATTTGGATCAACCCTAATAAAAATAATCCATTTCTATAGCATTTCATTCACAACACTGCTCTGTGGTATATAATGCCATTATTATTGCTCTGTTTTACAAATTGATAAACTGAGATTCAGAAAGATTATGTGACATGTACACAACTAGTAAATATTGGAGATAGGATTCAAACCCAGGACTCCTGACTCCCAATCTAGTTCTCTATTCAGTATCATTTACCCACTTGCTTTTCATATTCCAGAGGGAAAAGATCTTTCTCAAGCTTGGCCCCTTTCCACTCCTCTGCTAGTCAGACGCTCTCTTTTGGTATATTCTGCCTGATTTGATCACTTTCAATTTTTAGCATATGTGGAACCACAGCCAAGATTCCCCAGGAACCAGGAGCTCAAAGTGGAGGGTAGACACATGGGAAGAGGAGGGGGCCACCTGAAATAAATATAATTCCCTCATGTCTCCAGACTTGCTGCTACAAAGCTCTACAAAGTCACTTACTGCTGTTTTTTCTTGAATATCTTCCTCTCATCTCTTTAAGCTTTAAAGGTCTGCAGGCTAAGGGACAAGGACCCAACTACAGTCTGGGCTTTTGTCTCCCAGGCCCACTTCCCCCAGGGCAAAAAGACATTAAACCCCCAACCACAGCACAAAGGCCACCTGGTGGAGTGCTTTTTGTTAGGAACTAGGAGCATCTGTGTGTTATGATGCTTCAACTTTGAGATTTAGCATTGAACTTTAAAATAATTCATGTACTTATGATTTAACATGTGTTATAGTTAACTGGGTTGATGTCTTACCCTCTCTCCCTCCATCCCTCCACTGACTGTAATCTCCTTGTGGGAAGAGACTGTGTCTACACTGTATCTCCTCCAGAAGGGGATCCACAGATAAGAGGCATTTAACAAATATTAGTTTTATTGGTTTTGATTTGGGGTATCTGTATGACACTAACCTTACCAATATGCATCACAACCCTTCCTGGCTTTCTTATCCTGTGTAGTTCTTGTCCTTGTCTTTCTGCAAATCCTCCAGAGATGTGTAGTTGTGCTCGATCATATCTTTTAGAAAAGAGTAGACCAGGCACTATGTGAGTGAATGAATGAATGAACAAATGAACAAACTATAAGGGATGATTAGACTTTTCCCCCATTTTACAGATCAGGAAACCAAGGTTCAGGGAAGAGAAGTGACTTCCTCGAAGTCACAAAAATAGCAAATGACAGAGCCGGCAGGACTAAACCTCAGGCTATGGCTTTCTTGCCTCTTAAGAACTCAGAGACCTTAAAGATCATCTGGTACAAACCCCTGATTTTCCAGATGAGAAAACTGAAGCCCAGAGAGATGAAAGTGGCTGTTTAGAATTAGATGGCATCAGTTCCATTCCCTTATTTTACAGTGGAAGAAAACGAGGCCTAGAGAGGGGAGATGACTTGGGCAGGGCCAGTGACAGAAGCCAGCCTCCTACATCTCCCGACTCCCAGGCTAGTACTTCTCCACCCACACACCACGGGCATTCTCAGTAAGTACCTGTTGGTCAATTAATACCCAGTAACCTGTTCATAGCAGTCACTTAATGTTTGATATCATCCATTAGAACCAAAATCATTTATAGCTAAATACAGTGGGAGAAAGAGCTTCTCTCTAGATAGTGAGGACCAGAATCTTCAAACCCAGTGGTTGCCATTAAAGTCCACTGCAGGGTAGCATCAATCCCCGCCCAGACTTCTCTGAAATGGAAGGAAGTCAAAGTTATGGAGAGATTCCCATTATCTGCAGGTCTAATTGCTTACATCTACCCAGTGGTAGTGATCCTGCTGCCTGGGTGATACGTCTTTTTCCTCTTAAAAGCTTTTCAAAACTCTTTATTAAATTTTCATAACATGTCAGAGTCAAAGGCTCTATTACTTGACCTTAGTTGTCTTGGTAACTTTAGAAAATTCAGTAATAAGATGAAGAGTCTTGCTAAAAGTAGGTTCATCCTGGAAACCATCGTAAATTATTGATTGCTTTTACCACGAATTCTATTAGACATCAGAAATACCACTGTCTCCAATTCATTTTGGCCTAGATGATTTGAGGAGGTTTCTCATCTGCTGAAGCCCAGTAGGAAGAGCACTGAACTTGGAGTCAGAGGCCCTGGGTTTGAGTCCCATCTCTGTTACTGAGCCTTCATGTGACCTTGGGCAAATCTTTTGGTCTCCCTGAGCCACAATTTCATCATCCATCTCCTGCCTCCCTGCATTCATACAAGCTCTCTTCATGCCTGGAAACACACTCCCTTCTTCATTTCTCCCTCTCAGAATCCTCATCTTCCCTCAAGGCTCAACTCAGGTGCCCCCTTGGTGAAATCTTCCTTCTCTCATTCCCTCCTTCTCCCTCCAACCCCAATTTCATTTGCTAGGATTCTTCTCCTCCTCACTTTCCCTTGTAATATACTTCTGTACATATTGTATCTCCCTATAGAATGTAAGCCCCCTTGAGGGCAGGGACTGTTTTGTTTATGATGTTTTTTATCCCTGGCACCTAGCACAATGCCTAGCTTGATAAATGCTTGTTGAATTGAATTAAAATGACAACAATAATACTTGTACTACTTACCTCACAGGGGTGTTGTGAGGAACAACGTATGTAAAATATGACCTCCTGTAAACTGTTGTTTTATCTGTAAAATGAGATAAACTAGATGACTAGACACACACACACACACACACACACACACACACACACGATATAGATATATGGCATTCTACACTCTGTGGCCTAACATTCTATGCTCTAGGGTCCTTTTCAGTTCTAACAGTCTGCATTCCAAGTTCTCATTAAACACTAACATTTTAGGATTTTAAGGTTTCATTTTATTTCCTCTTCATGGATAAAGTTCTTCTGAGAAGCCAAGCATTTGTCTCAGTGAAAGTCCTCTACATTGAGCAAGATTTGGAAAAATTCACCAGCAATTGGCCTTTGGTGCTAAAAAATGGGCCATGGAGGACAGCAAGCTTCCTGTCACTGGAGCTGTTCAAGCAGAAGCTAATAGAATATCAGTCTGTGCTAAACAATTTGACAATCCCAACAAAGACGCCATTCCTGGAGCTGCTGTAGTGTGGGGTGCATAGGGGCAGAGACACTGATTCTACAGCCAGTGGCTACCTTTTCGAAAAGGATTGTCTCAGGGAACTTCCAAGGAAGGGAGCCCAACAAAATGGGTCTCAGACAAGGGAAATCTACTCTTGGTTTCAGGTTTAAGCACTTCTTAAACCACAGACCACTTGGATAGAAGTGAAAACAGATGTCCTCAGGTTTAGGGAAAAAAAAACCCAATAACAAACAGTAGTGTCTGTTGTCCCTCAAAGTCCACCAAGTGGAAATTAGGGTAAAAATTCCTTATGTCAGCTCCCTCCTTAAATAAAGGGTACCTGATGGCACAGACTCTGTAATCTCAGGTCAGTTCCTTGATACTTTGGAAGCTTTAGGCTTGACATTTCGTAAAAATGGTACCTGTCACTGGGAGGAAATGGGAGGCTCAGTCTGTGGTAAGACCACATAGTCTTGTAAGTGATATCTGATAGGCGTGGCTCTTCAAAATCATTTGTGTTTGGAGGTCACTGAACCTTCCTCACCTGTAACTTGTCATGTCTTGTATGGGAGCAAAAGGGGAGAGAGGATGAAAGATGTGGAGGGAATCCTAAACCTCTTTCTTCCTTTAGGGTTTTTTTTTTTAAATTACTCTCTCTACTTTGATTAAAAAACATCAAGTAGGGTCTGGGTAATTACTGACCAGGATGGAGGATCATAGGATTTAGAGGTGGAAGGGACCTTGGAGATCAATTACTCCAACCCCAGGCCCAGAGTAGATGAAGGGCTAGCCCACGGTCACACGGGGAGAAGGTAGCATCAGTTTAGAACATGATCTTCATCTTTTTCCTTGTGTCTTCATGGTCCCTTTGTAGTCCTGGGTGAGAGCCTAAGTGCAGTGTTTCTTCTAGATACACTCCTTCATGGATGGGATTCATCTATCACAGAGGAGATTGGACGAGGTGATCTCTGGGCTCTCTCCCAGCCCCGAGACTTAGAAGCTAATTCTTCACACCATGGCAGGGGCTCCCTGGTCTGCTTAGGCTTTGTCCTCACGGTGAGGTATGTTCCCCCTTCCCCCAGTTATATGGGGGCCAAAAGTAACGAGGGGAGGGGTAGAAACACACTGGCTCCTTAAAATGAGAGCCCATTCCCATCTCTTTCATCAAAACAGAGACTGAGCATAACAACCCCTCAATCACAGTGGTCAGGTATGTCAGCCACTAACAGATATGCATTAGAGAGGTATTAATAGTGACACTAATGCATTACAAGCAAAGATCCTGTTTGACTAACCATTCTGAAAGAGGTTGGGGGCAGGGGGAAATCAGTCTCTGCTACACCAGACTTCTCCTATGCCCAGCTAATAAGAGGATGAGATGTTACTTACTTTAAACCATTCATCAAAAGTCAGACTGCACTTATTTCTCAGTTGGTAGCAAACAATGAAACTGATCTAACTGACAATGTTATCTTCTACTGTCCTGTAAATAATAATGCTGCACTGTCCTGCTGGGAAACCATTTAAGTAGATTTGCTCTGTAATATTTGCTAGGGAAAAAATGTGTACTGTTTGCTGATATTGCTTGGCATAGATGGATCACCATGGGGTTGAGTCCCAAATGTGGCAGATAGATAGATGGTCCTTTCCAATTAGGGCAGATACAATCTCAGTTCTGTTGGCTCCCAGGAGAGGACCCTGTTACACATTTGAGAATTTACAAGGCTACAGTACTAAATTTATCACCACTACTGCTAGTCACTCCCTCACCCCCAAGGACAACTGTAGAAGAAGCCAGCAGGCCCACCTAACTCTCTCTCCAAGGCTGGCTGATGCCATGACCCACCCCCATGTCAATATCATGAAAGAAATGAATTATTTGGGAAAAAGGAAAAGCACCAGATGGGATGGGTGACCCTTGGGTCACCTCTGGCTATGGTATACTAGAGAGTTCCACATTTCCTCATTTTCTCAATTAGAATTCCAAGGTGGAAATCCATCAGTTTTGTCATCTTATCCTCAGGGCTCCATGGCCACCTTTAAGCCTAGGACGATATTGCCCACTGCTCCCATGGTCACTTAGAAAGTCTTCTTTTGTGAAATAGATAAGGCCCTACTGCTTTTGCCTGGCCAAGGAATCTTAGACATACTCACAATTCTTTGTTGGCAAATTAACCATCTCTCCTCTATGCACTACCCACCAGAGCTAGGCCCAATAGCAATGCACTGGGGCCAGCCTTGGCTGAAAAGACTTCCAGATTCAACTTGATCTCTTCCCAGCTGGGTTTCCTTTGGGTCCTCTTCTCCATCCCCTATCCTAATCCCTGGCACTTGACTAACTGCTCTCAACAAGGCTGGAACTACTGCCAGGAAATTGGTTGGGGGATGCTGGACCCTGGGGCATTAGGCCTCAGTCTGTTCTTTTAGCTGCTGGAGCACTCTTTGCAAAAGGAAAAAAAAATCACCCCACTTGTTAACCACACTCTGTATTTTTTGCATTCAACTCAGCCTCTCAAGCTGAAAGTTAAATTCTGCCAAGGCCGGTTAGTAGAAGGTGAAATGGAAATGAGGGGTTTGGGTAGGAGGCCTTGAATAGCAATATGTCCATGAATGTATCCTTGAAAAATCATTCAGCTTAATAAAATCCTTTTGGAAATAGTTGCTGGGCTCAGTTTCCTGTATTTCGCCACCAACAGAAAGCACTCCAGTGAACAAGGGGAGACCCCTGAGACAGGTGAAGTCTTGGCTTCTGGAAAACGTTCTGTAGCTTGGCACAGAATTGGCAGAGGAACGGAGTATGGTGACTCCTGCCCTCTCACTTTCATTCCCTTTATAGGCATACAAGGTAAGGAGCATAACACCAACACCAACTTCTCTGTCTGTCCTTTCTGAGTATGCCCAGGGAGCCAACGCCTTCAGCAGCCTGGCACAAATCCAGATCTCTTCCCCTCCACCCCCACCTCCAACCACCAACATTTTCTAGCATTTGGGGAAAGAGGGTTCAGGTGATGCTATGGGGGGGGGGGGTTCATGAGGAGGTCACCCTCCCTCCAGGATTAATTCTTTTCACTTGGGGTGGGGGAGAAGAGGAGGAAAGGTGATACCTCACCTACCTAGAATTTTATGTGTAGGGGAAACAAGGCTACAACCAAGTCAAGAGACTCTGTCACTGATTGGCTGTGTGGCTGTAGGTGTGTCATAGGATCATATGAATGAGAGCTGGAAGGGCTCAGCCAGATAAGGAAACTGAGTTCAATTGACTTTACCTGTTGTTATTTAGCAATAGCACAACAACCCTGTGAGGTCAGGCATATAAGGGTTATCATCAATGAAGAAACATTTATTAAACACCTACTATGTACTAGTCACTGGGGATACCTACTATGTGCCAGTCAATGGGTTTACAAAGACAAAAGTGAAATGATTCCCGTTCAGAAGCAGCTTATGCCCTGGCCCAGGGAGATGACAGACACATAAACAGGCACATTAAAAAAATAGATACAGGGTAATTATCTTGTTTCACAGGTGAAGAAACAGGCTCTAAGACATTAGATTACTTGTCAATGGGCTCAGAGTTAAAAAGTATAAGACTTGGGACTTGAATCTAATCAACCAATCAACAAGCATTCTTTTAATACCCATGACAATACATTGTACTAAGTGTGCTATGTGCCAGAGCTCCAAAAACAAAAAAAGAAGGAAATGATCCCTGCCCTCAAGGAGCTTGCATTCTAAAGGTGAGAGTAGGAGGAGATGTGTGTACATGTATACACACACAATTAAAAAATGTATATATATATGTACACACATATATACATATCTATATATATACACACATTCACACTCGCATATATATCACCATATATATAGTATATATATAGTATCTTCCCACCCTCACCTTTAGAATACACAGACATATATGTATGTGCATGCATATGTATATATATACATGTGTTCATGTGTATATATGCATATACATCGCTCTGTGTTATGTTCACACACACCTAAACACACATATGGGTAATATGTATGTATACACATACACACAATACAAAGTAGCCTAGAAGGGAGGGTCTCTAGTACCTAAGAGGACTAGGAAAGATCTCATGCAGAAGATGGCACTGGAAATGAATCCTGATGGAAATCAGGGATTCCAAAGCAAGCTTACTGATTCTAAGTCCTGTACTCTTTGCACTGAACCACACTGACTCGAAATCACTTTACCTCTCTGAGGCTCAGTTTCCTCATCTTCAAAGTGGACATAAGAAAATGTTCACTTTTCTACTTCATGTGGTGATACCAGGAAAAGCGCTTTGTAAACTCTAACGCACAACAGAAAGGAGAATTAAATGTGATGGCTCCCTTCCAGCAATTTTGACCTATGAATCCTAGGAAACAAACTGTCACAAAGCCCATGCATTTTACTCTACCAAAAAGGCATGGAACTGCCCTCAGGCTCGAGCTTATTTACTTAAAATACTATAAATTAAGTTATTGACTTAACTTGTTTGGTTCTTTTCCTTTAGGGTGGATGAGAAGTCAGTGATTAGGGCTAGCCTATACTGATGCTGGGAAATGACAGTTAACAGCAGGGAAACAGAATAGCCACTTAGTGGTGGGGCAGGGATCCCTTTACACTCCATTCTGACCCTGGGATCTCCAGCTTCAGTTATCTTCAACATATTGTCTACCTCCACTAACATCATACTGCAGTGATTTCTCTTGAGGTCACAGAAGGTGGGTTCTCTAAGGCTGTGCCAGCAGACCACAAATTCTAGGAGGCTGTACTGAGTTGGAAAGTCTGGTGTCCCAGGACCGGACTAGCTGAAGTCAAATAGACTGATAGTTGCAGGGTTGGCTATGGCAATCCATAAAAACTGTCTATTGGAACATGAAGGAGTTGCAATTGACATCATGAGAGAGCATGCCCACGCTTATTGGGAAGTATTTAAAATATACTCAGTTGAAGAAGTTATGTTTGAAATATATTTTTAAAAGATTTCCATATTTCTGTGCTTTTTTTTTTTTAAAAATGCTTTTATTCTTAAAAGGGAAGTATTGATTATCCGGAAAAGGCAAGTCTATGAAATGTATCCTGACTTAATAGTGGGTTGCTAAATAAGACCTGGAATATATACGGAAAATCTTTAACACCAGGCATGGAACTGTGCACATACTATGTGTCTACATGTTTATCAAATGAGTGAATGAATCAATGAATGGGTTGATAAATTCTTGAGCCATTTTTAAGTTGGAAAAATCTTTAATAGATTTCAATTAATCCTGTTTTAAACATTTATGAAGTCTTTGTAGAGTAGTGTGCTGGGAGAGAGGAGAAGGTTAAATAAGACTAAGTGCCCTCCCCTCATGGGACTCATGGGACACAGTAACAGGGAAGGGAATAAGCCTTTTTATGGAGCCTACTATGTGCAAGGCACTGTAAAAAACACTTTTTAAAAAATAAATATCTTTTTTAATTATCACAACTCTGTGAAGTAGATGCTATTTTGATCCTCATTTTACAGTTGAGGAAACTGAGGTAAACAGAGATTAAGTAATTTGTGCAGGTCACAGAGTTAGTGTCTAAGGTCGGATTTGAATTCAGATCTTCCTAACAACAAACACAGCACCCTCTCCACTGTGCCAAGAGCTGCCTCTGCAGGTACAATACTTAATAATAATTATACACATGAAAGATGTGCAAAGTATTAGGTGAAGTCCAAGGATTGAGGGAAGGTCATTATTGTTGAGAAGGACAGAAAAAACTTGCTGGAGGAAGTTACATTAGAAGTGGGCTTAAATGAATGGATTCATTCAGTAGGAAGAGAAGAAAGGCATCCTAGGCATAAGGAATGGCATGGGCAAAGGCATGGAGGTAGGAGAGCACAGGCTTCATCTGGGGACCAAACTGTTGTCCAGTCTGACTAGTGTTTAGAATATAGGAAGGGAGGAATATGAGATAAGGCTAGAAAGGTAAGGTGGTATCAGACCTTGGAAGGCCTTAAATGACAGAGTGAGGAATCTGAACTTTGCTCAGTAGACTAGAGGGACTTCTAGAAGGGTTTTGAGCAAAGTCTGTGATCAGCTGTATGCATAAGCAAGACTTTTGTGACAGCATGTGAAGGAGAGATCAGAAGGGGGAGCACATGAAGGTGGGAATAGTCTTTCCTTCTGGAAAAGTCACCTCCCATGCCCTAGAAGAATACAAATGTTTCTATAATGCCTCAAGATTTACAAGTGCTTTCTTCACAACAATGCAATGTAGGGAATGGCATACCCATTTTGTGTATGTGGAAACTGAGGCTCAGATCTCGCCCAGGTCACGTAGTGAGTAAGTATCAGAGCCAAGAACGGCTTCTTGTGGACCCCTGCCTAATCATCCTAGAAAGAAGTTTGCAGACACCAGGGTCTGTTGCATAAATAATATACATAATAACAACTTATAATAATAATTTATAAATACATATTATAAATAATGCATAAATAAATTATTATAATAATATGAATAATATAAATAAAGTCACTAAACATGTTTCTAACTGCACAATTTGTTGTAGTCGGGAGACTAGAGAATGAACTGTTCTTAGGCTACTATCTGACTAATTTTGAAGGAACCAACAAGTCAGCCTCAAAGTTGGCTAGGAAATTTTAAGCATGTTAATTATTAGACTTGTTCTTCTTGGCCCCAGGGGACAAAAAATGGGAGAAATGTGTGAAAGTTGCCAAGAAGTCCATTTAGGCTCCATCTACAAAAAAAAAACACAACAACTTTGTAACTATTGGAGCCGTCCCAAAATGAAAGGGGCAGACTCAGGAGGTGGTGGATCCCATCCCTAAAGGTATATTCCCAAGATGCATCTGGGAAACCAATTGTAGATTCTGGTGATTTAGGCTACATTAGGAGACACACAATGCCCAAGCTGCTGGAGTATTCATTGTGTTCAGGTCTGAGCACCACGTTATCTGGACCCTGGTGAACTATTAAGCGAATAGCTACGATAGTGGAGGACCCTGAGATCATGCCATCTGAGGACTGGTTAAAGGACTTGTTTCTCCCGGAGAAGAGAAAACTTAAGGGGGAGCTTGATAGCTGACTTTAAGTTTTTGAAGGCATTATCATTTGCAAGTTGGATTGGACTAACCCTGTTTAGCTCCATAAGGCTGCAAAGGGACAAATTCGGGTATGATGTAAGGAAAAACTTCCTAAGAATTGTTGTTCAATCATTTTCATACCCAACTCTTCATGACCCCATTTGGGATTTTCTTGGCAAAGATGCTGGAGTGGTTTGCTATTTCCTTCTCCAGCTCATTTTATAGATGAGGAAACTGAGGCAAACAGAGTTAAATGACGTGCCCAGAGTCACACAGTTAGTAAGTGTCTGAGGTCAGATTTGAACTCAGGGAGACAAGTCTTTCTAATTCCAGGCCTGGCACTCTATCCACTCTGCCACCTAGCTGCCCCTCCTAACAATTAGACCTTTCCAAAAGTGGAGGCAGTTAGATGGCTCAGCAGATAGAGAACTAACTTTGGAGTCAGGAAGACCTGAATTCAAATCCAGCCTCAGATACTGACTAGCTCTGTGATCCACTGGAGAAGGAAATGAGAAATCACTCCAATACCTTCTCTAAGACAAGGTCACAAAGAGTTGAACACGGCTGAAAAAAAAAAACAAAAAAGTCAGAAAACTGCCTTAGGAGATAATGGGTTCCCTATTTCAGGAGGTCTTAAAAAAAAAAAGACTGAATGACCAAGCATTTATTAAGTGCTTACTGTGTGCCAAGTACTATGCTAGATTCTTGGAACGAAAGACAAAAATGAAAATGTCCGTGCTTTCAAGGGACTTATGCTCTACATTCTGTCAGAAGAAAATAACGCGGATAAAATAAGTATATACAAAATCCCAAGGGGCAGCTAGGTGGCACAGTGGATAGAGCACCGGCCCTGGAGTCAGGAGAACCTGAGTTCAAATCCAACCTCAGACACATAACACTCACTGGCTGTGTGACTCTGGGCAAGCCACTTAATCCCAATTGCCTCACATTAAAAACAAAAACAAAAATTAAAAAAAAATACATATTCAAAAATATAAGGTAATTTCTGGGGGATTGGGGGTGAAGATTCAGGAAGAGGGCAGGGGGCAGTAACAACTAGAAGGATCATAAAAGGCCTCAGGTAGAAGGTTGGATTTGATCTGTTTTAAAGGAAACAAGGGTTTCTGAGATGCTGAGGTGAAGAAAGAGTTCATTCCAGGCCCAGGGAACAGCCAGCACAAAGACCCAGAGGTGGCAATGAGATGTCACATATAAGGAACAGCCAGAAGCCAGTCTGGCTACATGGAGAGTCACACTTGACAAGATTGGAGAGGCTGGGACAGTATAAGGAAGGACTTTAAAGGGGTTTAGAGGGGTTTATAGTCTATCCTAAAGCAAGAGGGAGATGTTAGACGTTTATTGAGTAGGGGAATGGCATGGTCAGACTTTTGCTTTACGAAAATCACTTCAGCAACTGTGCGGGAGATAGTTTGGAACAGGGCACGCCTGGAGGCAGAGAGATAAATGAGGAGGCTCTCATGACAAATTTAATAGGAGAGGTGATGAGCACCAAACCTGGACCACTTGTCAGCTGGTTGTAACTGCTGCCCTTTATGGCTCTTCCCGCTGTAACTCAGCTGCTTTGCTAGTTTCCACACAGCTACCACCTGTGTTCCACTTTTCTCAGAGGACTAGTTAACTAATTGATGGTCACTTGGTCAAATGTGTTTGTAGCTTGACCTCCAGACCCTGGTGTCTGCCCATTCTTTCGAAAGCTGCTCTGTTGCACCAAGATCCCATGATCCTCGCCCTCTCCACCAAAGGGCTCTTGGGGAACTCTTCCAACCTGCCCTGCTCCAGTCAGTCTCCACTTTCCACTCTCAGCTTCCTTGGGGTGAATCAGTCACGTTTGTCTTGTCTCTCCTTCAGTGCTTGCTTGGGAGTATGCCTCCTGTTCATGTCAGCATTTCTCACTGAGTCCTGGGGTTCAGAGGGCCACCCCCCACCTCCCACACAGACTCTTTCTATTTGTATTTCCATCCCCTATCTTCCTCTGGAGTAACCAGGGCAAAGGAAAGGGGAATAAGAATTTATATAGTATGGAAAGACTTGCATCTATGAAGGAAGACGCTATCCACCTCCAGAAAAAGAACTGACAAATAGAAATATACTTAGTATGGTCTTATATATATGTATATGTGTATATATGTATATGTGTGTGTGTGTGTGTGTGTGTGTGTAAGTTTATAGACACTAAAATCTGCAGGTCAAGCTATAGGTATGTATGTATGTAGATGTGTGTGTGTGTTTAATTGTAGCCTTCTCTAGGATGGGGGTGGAGTGGGAGGGAGAAAAAAAATTTAAATGCACATCAGAGAACAAAAGAAAACCTAGTCTTAGAAGGAAGCAGAGAAAAGCTGGGTAGCTTTGAAAACAATGTGTGGTATTTATTACATAGGTTTTCTTGAAATGGAAATTTATTTGCTATAAATTGAATCCTCTCATATGTTCTGTTGTATACATGCAAAGTTCTTTTGTTTTCCTGTTTTCATTTTGTATTTAAGTTTAAAATAAATAATTAAAAAAAAATAACCTTTAAAATTACATAGTACCTATGATGTGCCAGGCATTATGCTAACCACTTTTTACAAATATTATTTCATATGATCCTCACAACAACCAACGCTGTGAGGTAAGTGCTATTATTATCTCATTTTACAGTTGAGGGAAACTGAGGCAGGGGTTAGGCAGAGGTTAAGTGACTTACCAAGGGTCACACGACTAGTACGAGTCTGAGGCTGGATCTGAATGCAAGACTTTCTGATGCCAGGTCCTGTGCTCTATCTACTTCACCCCCGTCCAGCTGTAGGTGGCCAGGCTGAGTTCCTTAAAATGCCCTATGGTTCCTTTGAAGAAACTCTTCAAAAAGAGGAGAGATACATGAGCCCCTGGTTCCCAGAATAGGCCAGTGAATACATGAGTAGATGTTGTATTTTTATGTATTCTATGTGTCTTCTCTCTGTGCGAATTGCATTGCATTGTTTGTATATGTATCATGTTACCTGTGCCCTGTGTAGCCACACATGTATGCTGTCACACATGTTGCAGCATATGTACTCATGTATGTGTGCGTGTGTTGTGTTGTTAGATTGTATCCTCTCATATCGCATCTGCATTTGTGTTCCATCACATGTATGGAATGTCAAAGGTGAAGAAAGCACCATTCATCAAACTTTGTTGTTGTTTTTGTTGTTCACTTGTTTCAGTCACGTACCACTCTTTGTGACCCCATTTGGGGTTTCCTGGGCCAAGATGCTGGAGTGCTTTGCTATTTCTTTCTCTAGCTCATTTTACAGAGGAGGAAACTGAGGCAAACAGAGTTAAGTGACTTGCCCAGGGGCACACAGCTAGTAAGTGTCTGAGGCTGGATTTGAGCTCTAGAAGATGAGTCTTCCTGACTCCAGCCCCACCCCCCGGCTCGATCCACCAAGTCACCTAGCTGTTCCCTATTCATCAATCTTGCCCTACCTGTGAAAGAGCTGTTATTTAAACCACAAGGGAGGTAGGGAGGTGGGGCTCAGCACCATAGAGCCACACAATTGGCATGTCAAGCACCCTGGTCCTGCCGTATTAATCCTGCACACACATGAGAAGCATCATGGAGCTTTATTCCTCAGCATCAAGAAGACCCCTAGTTCTAGTATCACCTCTGGCACATACTGGGTGAGTGACCCCGAGCAAATCCCTTATTCTCTCAATACCCCAGGGAATTCTCCAAGACCATGATTTTCAGAGAAAGTGCCAACCTAGATTGGGATAAGAAGTCCCTCACCTTCACCTCCCTTCCCTGATGAATCACAGGTCCAATTAAAAAAAAAAATCACGTCCTCGCTGGGAGAGGGAGTCTTGACCTTTTGCTTTCCTCAGGAACACTTTGAAACAGGGTGAGCAGGATGAGGCTCCCTCACCTGTTGAGGCCTTGCCTCCAGATTGGAGCTGACCGCACGCCAGCAGCCCCTGCCATGACCGAGGCATCAGGAACCCACCATTGCCTCTCCAGCAGCAGGTGGTGGTGGGTAGAGAAAACCACAGCTGAGCGGGAAAGGGCAGGGAGTCAGGGCAGCAAGGTGAAGTGAGGGCTTTTGCTCCTTATGCAAATAACTACTTCTTGTCTTCCTCCTTGGAAAGAGAGGGGTCGGAGGAGGAGAAAAAAGGAGGAGGAGGAATGCTGAATGTAACATTTTGTTGGGGGAAAAAAAAAGTCCCCCACCTGGAGATGTCAAATCAGGTAATGAGATAAACACAGTGGAGGAGGCTCCAAAGTGGCTCCTGCCCCCTCCTGCACAATCCCTGGGGAGAGATTATGCTGGGACACGTGAGCGCTCAGCCCCGAGCCAGCCAGGCCTGCTCTGACAAGGCTGCTCAGGCGGCCCTCACTCTAGGTGCCAACATTCTATGTTCTGAAGGCCCTTCCAATTCTAGGCTTCTCTGGCTGTGTTTTGGCAGTCTTTGTTCTGAAGCTGATGCCAGCTCCAGCTTTCTGTGGGCTCAGGTCCCTTTTAGCTCTGACACTCCGTGTGCTCAGGAACCTTCCAGCTCTAACATTCAGTGTTCTAGGGCCCCTTCCAGCTCTAATGTTCTCTGGGTATTTTTTTTTTAAAGCATTCTTTCTTTTAAAGTTTTTTTTTTTCAATTCTAGCATTCAATGTTCTAAAGTCTCTTCCAATACTAACATTTTATGTTCTAACATTCTGTTTTCTAAGCAAGAAGAACTTTGAGCTAGAAGGGACCTTAGGACAAGGACTGTTTGAACTTAAAATTAGTCAAACCTGAAAGGAACTTTAGAACGTAGACTATTAATGGCTAGCATTTTTACAGCACTAATTAAGGTTCACAAAACACTTTGCAAAAATTAGCTGGACAGGTCACCCAGTTACTGCCTGTTCTAACCTTCTGTGTTCTATGTTACCCTCGAGTTCCCATACTCTAATTCTCAGTCTGGGCCTTCCGGCTCAATCCCAGCTAACCCAAGAAAAAATGGAAACTTAAACAATATGTACAGTCTCCAAAGTATAAAGACAGGTATGGAGGGCTGATGAGGAGATCAGAGTGGTGTCCCAAGGCTTCTACAGAATTGGCTTGGCCAACTGAAATAGAGCCTGGAATCTGGTGGATCTTTGGTAAACTCACCTAAGAGCAATCAGAAGAGTGGACCACTGATTCTCCATGAGGCTCAAGGGCTTAGTGTGTGTGTCAGTCAACACCAAATGTACATGTGATTCATGTGGCCAAACTGTATGCAGGAGCACCTCAGATGCCCAGCATACTGCCAAGAACCTGGAAGAACACACATACACACACACACACACACACACACAAGGCCTCTGCAGACTCAAAATAGACTTACCGAAACAGGACAAGTCATACAGCAATATAGATCTGAAGATCATAGATTTTTGAGATCATCTAGTAAGTCTAGTGCTGCCAAACTAAAACAGAGAGGGATGCTTGCAGACCACATGTTGACTTGGAAAACCATAAATTAGCATTATCTATGTTGTGTTGTATTCTTATTTGTTTTGTTAAACATATCCAATTACATTTTAATTTAGTTCGGGCTGCAGTTGGGAGTTTTCCTAATTACATTTAGCCCACAGGCCTTGAGTTTGAAACCTCTGGACTCTGATCCCCTGTTTTCCAAGTGATGAAAGACATTAGGTAACTTGCCAAAAGTCACACAAAGAGTAATTAATGGAGCCCCCATTTGAAGGTAGGTCCTCTGAATGCAAATCCAGGGACCCTTCAAAATGATACCACTTTGCATCTCATTAGATTGTAGGACTTTGGAGTTGGAAAGGGTCTTAGAAATCATCTAGTCAAATTGTTTCACTTTACAGAAAAGACAACTGAATGCATCCACTAATTATACATTAGTATGTACATTATTTATGTTGTACATTGTTTGCACATTATACAAGCAGAAAATCATTTAGCCCAACCTTCTCATTTTGCAGAAAAGAAAGCTGAAGCCCAGGGAGGGCAAGGAATATGCCCAAGGTCACACAGCCAGTTAGGTGCAGAATGGCAATTGAAACCCAGCTCTGTGCTTTCTCCATGACCCTGCCCTATCCAACACATACTCTCCTTTTTTTTTTTTGGTGAGGCATTTGGGGTTAAGTGACTTGCCTAGGGTCACACAGCTAGCGTTGTGTCCAAGGCCAGATTTGAACTCAAGTCCTCCTGACTCCAGGGCCAGTGCTCTATCCACTGCGCCACTCAGCTGTCCCTAACACATACTCTCCTAAGGTAGGTTTGAGATCATGGGTGAGTGTCACTGAAGAGATATATCTTGTAGGTAGTGTTCCTATCCAAATTGACTAAAATACAAAGTTACCCCTTTCTTGAGCCACATTTCAGTATCACAACCACCACCACCTTTTCTCCTTACTCCACTCCTAGAACAAATGTCTTTTACTCTTTCATCAGCATAGAAGAAACACATCAGAGCCAGGCCTGTCATTATTAATAGTCGCCTCATGGCAGCTAACATTGCAAGCATTCCACTACACTGCTCATTAATTCCTAAGATAAAGACATTTTTGAGACAATGAGGACAAGCTGTTGTTTGCCGCCTCTGACCAGAACCTCCAAAAACATTAGACTGTTTATCAGAGCAGCACCCCAGCATCGTGACTGTAGCAGGCAAAGGGGCAATCACACCAATTAATTGTGCTCCATACTTGAGGAAATCATCCTGACCCCACAGATGAACCTCAGTTCCTGCTTAGCATATCCCACTGGGGCAGCTAGGTGAACAACGGATGGAGCGCCAGGCCTGGAGTCAGGAAGACATCTTCCTGAGTTCAAATCTGGCCTCAGACACTTACTAACTGTGTGATCCTGGGCAAGTCATTTAACCCTGTTTACCTCAGTTTCATAACACTCACTAACTGTGTGACCCTGGGCAAGTTACTTAACCCCAATTGCCTCACAAAAAAAAAAAAGAAAGAAAGAAATGGCAAACCACTCCAGTATCTCTGCCAAGAAAACCTCAAATGGGGTCACAAAGAGATGGACTTGACTAAAAAATGACTAAACAACAACAATATCCCGTTAAGGGAACATGATAAAATGGAACTCACTGTGTGATCTGCTCTCTGGGCTTCATTTTCCTCTTCTGTAAAATGAAAGGGTTGAATGAGGTAATCTCTAAGGTCCTGTGTCATAAATTCACAAAGTTTGACTCTATTCCGTAAGAATCGCATTATCCTGAAACATTATAGAGCTTTGGTACTAAATTCAATCATTGGGGTTAAACTTTGTAATGGGGCCCAGAGAACAGTCACTCTGGGGTGCCTAAGGTCCCTACTAGCTCTAAATCTATGGTCCTATGATATGTGACAATGGCTTCTTTGCCTCTGCAGAACAAACACAGAGCAAATCTTGGGCCCCCATCATCCCCTGGTGTTGGATGGTACAGGTACAGGCATCCACTACCTAACCCCCACCTCCACTGAGCAGTGATGGCTTAAAAGAGACCCTCCCCCCTTTTCTCTCTCATCTTCTGCCCCTTTTAAGTTTGGTTATCAGGCTAGAGTTGGACACCTGTAGAGTAGGGGCCAGCATGAAACAGCCACGAGGAAGCCAAGGTCAGGAGCACAGGGGAGCAGGGTCAGCCAGGCTCAGCAGTAGGGAGGGTAGCCTGAGCCAGGGTCACAGCCACCCAGGGGCCCATAGTCCCTATCTGCACCTGATGATACCTCCTCTTTTACTTATCCTGGCCTTACAGGTTAACCCATGTGTGCCCAGACCATCTGCTTCCTGGAGGCTCTTGAAATTTCCCCTATTTCATGTCTGGACAACCTAATTCCTGAACTTGCCTAGAAGGGAAGACTCACGTCTTCTCCTCATTATCCCTTAGGACCCAGTCCAGGATAAAGGCAGGTGCCAAGGGAAACACTGGCCTCATTTGGCATCCTCTCTCTGATTCATAGATTTCTCTGCTTTCCGTCATGGAAGTAATCTCTCTGGACACTTGAGAAGAGAATTTAAAATGACTTAGAGTGGTCTCAGTCATTTACTAATTTACTAGCTGTGTGACCCTGGGCAAGTCACTTAACTCCATTTACCTCAGTTTCCTCATCTGCAAAATGATCTGGAGAAGGAAATAGTAAATCACTCCAATATAATTTGGTTGAGGGCAGGCCTCTGAATGATCAAAATCATAGAATTAGCAAATGTTAGAACTAGGAGAGACCTTAAGGATCGTCTAGTTAAAGAGCCTCCATTGATAGATAAGGAAAATCCAACCCAGGGAGGGAAAAAAAAATCCAATTTACCCAAGGTCACAGAGTAAGAAGCAAAGCACTGACTTGAACCCAGGTCTTCTGACTTTGACCAAGTACAGAACTCAGAGTTACAGAATCTCAGGATCGGAAGGGACCTTAGAGACCCATACCTGAAAAATCCCCCTCTGTAACATTCCTGACAAGGGGCTTGCACCCCTACTTGGAGATTCTCCAAGAGGGTAATCCACCACCTTTCCAAGAACCAGTTCTACCTTTCCTCTGGAAACCAGTGAGCCGTGCTGTGATCCTGCAAATTTTATACCTCAAACCTCTAGGGACATTTTAGATGTTTTCCTATTTAAACCAAATCCTTAATAGATTTCCTTCATAAAAAATTTTTGAAACGAGACTGTCAGTGTAATTCCTTCCCCCTGAGAGGTGATTATGGGCAAAGATACATACTAAGCATTGAAATGCAAACACAAACCTTCAACTTCACAAGTCTCCCCACTATCCTGGGCCCCTGGGCTTGTAGGATTCTGCCAGAGAGGCCCTTTTCAAGTGGCAGATTTGCAAAAACAACTGTTAAGAGAACAGCCCACATTTATATTCATTCTTTCAGCTCCTCAACACTTATTGGTTCACACAGAAGTTAGAGCGCTAAAGTTTAGGTCAGACTGGATTCCTATCCCCAAGGAACTTCCTGTCTCATATGGGATAAAGTATCAACACATTCAGAGTAACACCTCCCAGCTCCTAACTCCTAGAGTACCCTGCTTCCATCACTTTATATTTCTTTGTATCTATTCTCTTTCTGTTTCTGCTGTCAGGGGTGGGGAACCTGAGGCCTCGAGGCCACATGTGGTGCTCTAGGTCCTCAAGTGTGGCCTTTTGACTGAATCCAAACTTCACAGAACAAATCCTTTTATTAAGGATCAAAGCCGCAGATTCCCCACCCCTGCTAGACATATATAAATATTTGTCTCCCTCATCATGGACATAAGCTTCATTCTTTATACTTATATCTTTAACACCTAGCACACAGTAGGCAGCTTAATAAATGCTTGTTGATTGACTGATTATCAGCTGAAGGGTATGTATCAGGTAAAGTTTCCTGGAGGAAGAGGTTTCTGGGTTGGCCATTAGAGGATGAGCAGGGATTCAATATCAAAGACTGGTACGGAGAAAGGCATTCAGGGCAGTGGGAATGCACTGAGCCACAGTTTAGGCTGGGATGTGTTCTCCAGGTGACAAGAGTAGTTTGGCCTGAGCAGAGTATAGGTTTGAATGGAGGGCAGGGATGTCCCTATGTGGAAGCTCATGATTTATTAAGAGGATAAACACATATAGTTATCTGCTACCCAGCCTTTCACACTAAGTTCGGGTGTGGCAAAAAGTGCTACCCAAAGCCTAAAGGTGACATAGTCATGAACAATGTTGTAGCAGTGTGGCCTAGTGAATAGGACACTGGACTTGGGGTCAGGAAGGCCTGAATTCCAATCCCACCTTAGCTATGTACCAGCTAGGGAAGGCACTTAAATTTTGTGCCTCAGTTTCTTCATCTGTAAAATGAGGGTGGATGTGATGGCCTCTGAGGACCTTTCCAGCTTTAAATCTGAGTGTCTACTTCGAAACTAGAGGTAGTAGAATGTAATGGAAAGGACCCTGGCCTTAAGGTCAAAGGATTGGATTTAAAGTCCTGACTCAGCTATTTAGTAATCATGTTGCCGAGGGCAAGTCCTGTAACCACGATGAGCCTCAGTTTCTTCCCCTTGTAAAAGTGAAGATAAGAAAAACTTTGTGACTTGCCTCACAGGGTTCTTGCCAGCAAGGTGCTTTGTAAACCTTAAGGAGCCAATGTCCTAGTATTTGCCAGCAGTAAATGGAGTTTTACAAAAAAGTAAGGCAGACCAGTAATTCAAAAACAAGAAGCCTTTATTATACACAGTGTGTTTTAGCTCATGATAGAGGAGCCCCAGGGCCCAGAACAAAGAACCTGAGGACAGGGGTGTGGGGGAAGCAGGGGAGAAGACGGAAGGGCAGAACCCTTCCCTGATCTTCCAGTCATGGCAGGAGGAAGAAGGGACAACACTGGTCTTTGGAAGAGGCCACCTTAAGATCCCATTGAATCAGAGACAGGATCAGAGATGGAAGGGACCTCAGAAGTCATTGAAGACATCCCTTCATTTCACAGATGAGGAAACTGAAGCCCCCCAAAGTTAAATGACTTACTTAAGGTGACACAAATAGCCAATGGTAGAGCTGAGATCTTAACCCAGACCCTCAGACTCTAAATCTGGACTCTTTTCCTTGCACAACACTGTCTCCGTCATGCCTCCTGCTTGGTGTAGGATGCCTAGGTCAAGATCACCTTCCCACCAGGGCAGGTGTGTGGAAGCTCTACAGGGTGGAGGAGGGGCTGGGATGAAGGGAAGAGTCCTGATTCTCAGGTGAGTCCGACTGGTTTCCTGGCTCTGATGTCACAGTCAGAGAAATGATAGATTTTTGGCTAAGGGATGCCTGCTTGAATAAAACAGGAAATATAAGCAGAGAGTATGGAAGCTTCCAGAAATGGCAGGATGGGGGTGGTAGCCTAGAAAAGGAGGCAACACCAGTGTTCAAAGCAGAGGAATCTTGCCACAAGTGAGTCTTCTGGGACAAGCTCCAGGTTTTATGGACAATCATAGCTGTAGAGGTAATAGTTAACATTATTCTCACAACCCTATGAGATAGGTAACTAGATATTATCCTCTACACACACACACACACACACACACACACACACACACACATGCACATATGTGCACAATGCACGTGCATGCACATACACATACAAACACACACATACACACACACTGTCTCCAGGCAAATTAATTAACTCTGGTAAATCTCAGTTTCCTCTTCTGTTAGATGTAATCCTTGCCCCACTTGCTCCATGAAGCAATTATTGAAAAAGGACTTTGTAAACTTTAAAATGTGATAGATATAAGTGTTACTGATATTGGTATTGTCATTATTCCCATTTGACTGATGAGGAAACTGATCCCGAGACAGGGGCAGTGCCTTCTCCAGTAACATATTTCTTGGGGAAGATTTCTTCCAGCCCAGGAGGCCACCCACGAGTTCTGCTGATTGAAATCCAAGGCATCTCCCTTGAAGAAGGCTCGGCCAACACCTGTTCAGATACAGTTGTTTCCGTGCCTTCTCCCTTACCTTTAGTTCACCTCAAACCCACTGGCAGAAACGAGAAGCAACCAGATAAATAAATCAGGGATACTTTTTGGCATCATTTAACATCCCTGAGAAGATGGTATCATATGGTAGTCAGCTGGAACCTATTACTTTGCATGCTGAAGCGTATCATATTGAATTACTGCAGCCTGAGAAACCCAGGGGTTCTAAAATAACTGATGATGTCTTTGAGATTTGGGTGTGATTTATAGTAATGGAATTTGACTTCTGATTTTCAATATTATGGATGCTTTGCCTAGTTTTCTTTGATCTGAAGCAATGGGAAGATCCCTGAATTCAGAATAAGGAAAACTGGTTTCAGATCCTGGCTCTGATCTCTCCTAGCAATATGACCTTGGTCATATTACTTCCCCTCCCTAGTCCTCAGTTTCTTCTTTTGTGGAAACTTGGGCTCAGTTGTCTCTAAGGTCCTTGCCAATGCTAATTGTGAAATTTAAATTGTTCGAAGGCAGGGACTGTTTCATTTTTTTTGGTAACCTGGCACTTTGGGGGACAAGGGGTACCTTACATGGGTCTACACTTAATGTTTCCAGTTTAATCACTCATCTTAACACCCCCTACCATCCAACCTTACCGGCCTTCTTGGTGTTGTTCCTCACACACAACACGCCACCTCCTATCTCCATGCCTTTGCATTGGCTCGTCCCCCATGCCTGGAAATCACTCCTTCCTCACCTCTGTTTCTCAGAATCCCCGGCTTCCTTCAAAGCTCAGCTCAAGGGCCACCGCCTACATGAAGCTTGTCCTGATTCCCCGGCCAATAGCACCTGACCCTCTTCCCATTACAAATTTACTCTTTATATGTTTTGTATAGAATTAAATGTATATATGTTGTTTCCCAATCCCCCAAACCCCCATAGAATACAAATTCCCTGAGGGCAGCGACTGTTTGCTTTTTAGATTTGTGTCCCCAATACCTAACACAATACCCAATACAAGCCCCCACACAAAATAGCCACTATTGTTGATCCAGCTCAACTTGGTGACCCATTGACTGATTTGTTGAATTGAATTGAACATGCTCTCAGTTATGAAGCACCTATTCTGCTCCTACTGTATGCCAGCTACACTAGTTGCTTCAGGGGAGACAAGGGAATCAGAGGAGAGAGAGGACATTGCTGTTTAGGCACAGGTAGGCCTGGATGGCTTCTGGGGCCTTGTCCGTCCCTGGGACTCCTCAACTCTGACGCCAGTAAGACTTGGATAGCTGACATTTCTGTAGCTCTTTCCATACATGTCACACACTAGCTATAAATACTCAGTCTCTTTCATTCCTTATTGCAAGTCTGTGAGGTAGGTGGCTCAAGTGCTGTTGTTCAGTCGCTTGGGTCGTGTCTGACTCTTCACCACCCCATTTTGGGGTTTTCGTGGCAGAGATACTGGAGTGGTTTGCCATTCCTTCTTCAGCTGCTCATTTTACTGATGAGGAAACCGAGGCAAACAGGGTTAAGTGACTTGCTCAGGGTCACACAGCTAATAAGTGTCTGAGGTTGGGTTTGAATTCAAGTCTTCCTGCCTCGAAGGCCAGCGCTCGATCCAGTTCACCACCTAGCTTAAATATTATTATTCGCTTATGTACAGATGAGACGACTGAGTCTCAAAGAGTTAAAATAACTGGCCCAAGGACACACAGCCAGTCTATGGCAGGGTCCGGACTTGAACTCTTGTCCAATTTAGAGTTCTTTCTGCTCTGCCGCATAATATAGACTGGCTTCTCCTAAGAGAAAAGTAGTGAGAAGGGAAATAAGGAAGCTGCCAGCTGCCACCTCCCCCTCTCCTAATGAGTCAGGAGGAAACGAGAGGAGGAAGGAGATCATTCTGAGAGAAGCGGTGTCATCAGAGGAAAGGCAGGTTTTAGTTCACTCGAGGACATGGAAGAAGCAATTATGAAAACACTGGAGAATGGATGGGGAACGTGACAAGATGAGGAGAGTGTTGCTTCACAAAGGGCACACACAACCCAAGGGACTACCAAGTCCAGATTCTGTTAGAGCTGGAAAGGATCTTTGAGACACCTAGAATCACAGAGCTTCAGAGGCAGAAAGGAACCTAGAGGCCAATGAGTCCACCCTGAATTGAAATTCCATCCCAGCCGATTAATGGCCTCCAGAGAAGGAGAGCACAGGCAGCCTATTCTACTCCAGGCAATTTCTTTTCTTTTCTTCCTCTTCTTCTTCTTCTTTTTTTTTTTTTTTTGAGGTAATTAGGGTGAAGTGACTCACCCAGGGTCACACAGTTAGTAAGTGAGGTCAGATTTGCATTGATTCCAGGCCTGGTGTTTTATCCACTATGCCACCTGGCTGCTCCAAACAGTTGTTGCTATCCAGTCAAATGACTCTTTGTGACCCCATTTGGAGTTTTCTTGGCAAAGATGCTAGAGTAGTTTGCCATTTATTTCTCCAGCTCATTTTATAGATGAGGACACTGAGGCAAACAGGGTTAAGTGACTTGCCCAGGGTCACGCAACTAGTAAGTATGTGAGGCTGGGTTTGAACTCAGGGAGATGAGTCTTCCTGACTCCAGGCCTGGCCCTCTATCCACTACTGCACCACCTAGTTGCCCCCTCCTCTCCATCCCACACCCCCAGGCAATTTCCATTGTTAGGAAGTTTTCTTTTGCCTCAAATGTAAACCTGCTTTTCCTCCTACTGCCAGGCCCAGTGTTTCTCACATAGAAAGCACTTCATAAATGCTTGCTAAAGTTGATTGCTACTGGTGCTAGGCAGAATAAACCTAATCCCTTGTGTAGTCAGGCCTTCCAATACTAGAAGACCACTACCATTCCCCACCCCCACCCCACTCCCAACTCCCATCCCCTGGAAGTCCTCTCTTCCTCAGGACCAACAGTACCTCCAGCCTGCCCCTCATCCACTAGTCTAGTGCATAGAGACTGGACCAGTGATTTCATCAGCAGAGGGAGCTCCCAGAAGGGGAAACTCCTCTACCAATGCAACTCAGCACCATTTCTGCAACTTATCAAGAGAGTTGCCTCAGTTTTCAGAAGAAGAAATCAATGCTATCTATAGTCATATGAAAAAATGCTCTAAATCACAATTGATTAGAGAAATGGTAATTAAAACTACTCTGAGGTACCACCACACACCTATCAGATTGGCTAATATGACAGAAAAGGAAAATGATAAATGTTGGAGAGGCTATGGTAAAATTGGGACACTAAAGCACTGTTGGTGGAGTTGTGAACTGATCCAACCATTGTGGAGGATAATTTGGAACTATACCCAAAGGGCAACCAAACTATGTACACCAGCAATACCAACTACTAGGTCTGTATCTAAAAGAGATTAAAAAGGGGGAGCGGGTTGGGATGGCATATATGCACAAAAATATTTAAAGCAGCTCTTTTTGTGGTATCAAAGAATTAGAAATTGAGGGAATGTCCATCAATTGGGGAATGGCTAAATAAGTTGTGGTATATGAATGTAATGGAATACTGCTATACTATAAGAAATGATGGCAGATTTCAGAAAAAAACTGGAAAGACTTATATGAACTGATGCAAAATGAGGTGAGGAGAACCAGGAGAACATTATACACAGTAACAGCAATACTATATGATGATCATCTGTGAATGACTTAGCTCTTCTCAGCAATACAATGATCTAAGATAATTCCAAAGGGATCATGATGAAAAATGCTACATACATCCAGGGAAAGAACTGATGGAGTCTGAATGTAGATTGGAACATACTTTTTTCACTTTATTTTTTTCATTTTTTTTCTTTTGGTCTGTTTCTTCCTTTACAACATGACTAATATGGAAATATGTTTTGAATGAGTGTACATGCATAACCTATATCAAATTGCTTACTGTCTTAGGGCAGGGGGAGGGAGAAAATTTAGAACTCTAAATTTTAAAAAAATGAATGTTAAAAATTGTCTTTAAATATAGCTGGAAAAAATAAAATACTATTTAAAAAGGAAAGAAAAAGAGTTACCTAAAGCACTGAGAGGTTGAGGTTCTAGGAGGGAATAAGAAGTTGTTTGTCCAGGGTTGAACAGCCAGTATGGGTCTTCCTGACTCCAAGGCTGGCTCTCTATCCTTTAATCTGGAGCCTTGCCAAAAAGGGAAATGAAGTTAGGCCAATATAATTTTTCATGGAGACATTGTGCTGCCTCTTAGTAATTACTGCTTCCCTTCCTAAATGCACACAAATAATCCCTTTAATAAGCCTATAATGTTCCAGGAATCGAACACAAGCTTTCGGATTTCACCCTCTTCCCCTTTTTGAAAATTTGTGTGAAATTTGCCTGTCTCTAGGCCTGCTGTATTTCTCTCCCCTTTTCCAGCATCACATATGGCACCCCATCAATCACATCGACCAATGTCAGTACTCTAAGACATAGTTTGGGGCTGATTAAGTCCTTTCTTATCATCTCCTTGTTTATCTTGGGTTTCAATTGCCTGTACAACATTTCTCCCTCCCCCCATCTTGACCAGTCAGATGACTATTCTTCTTAGTAGAGAAAGCTGAAGTTAATTAGTAGCTAAATAGTTCGGCTTTCTCTCTTTCATTGGTATCATCATCCCATCTACTGAGTTCAGTGGTCCTGTCACTTCTCTATTATTCTCTTTGCTCCCATAAACATATATTAAGTAGCTGCTATGTGCTAGGCACTGTGCTAAGTGCCAAAGATACAAAAAGAGGCAAAAGACAGCCACTATGCTCAAGGAATTTAGTATCTGATGGGGGAGACAGCATGCAAACAAACATATACAAAGCAAGCTCTGTACAGGATAACTAGGAATGAACAGAGGGAAGGCACTGGAATTAAGAGGGCTTGGGGAAGCCTTCTTTTAGAAGGTGGAATTTTAGTTGGGACTTAAAGGAAGCCAGGGAGGTCAGTAGTTGGAGTAGAGGAGGGAAAGTGTTCCAGACATGGGGGCCAGCCAGAGAAAAGGCCCAGAGTTGAGAGATGGAGAGTCTGGTTTGTTCAACAGCCAGGAGGCTGGTGTTACTGGATCAAAATGCACATGGTGAAGAGTAAGGTGTAAGAAGAAAGAAGACTGGAGAGGTAGGAGGGGTCTGTGTGAAAAGGCCCCCTTTTTCCCTATGCTTAGCCTTTATCACCCTCCTCAGCTCCTTTTGGGTTTCTGGGCACCTCTTCATTATTCTTGCAAGACTGTGCTGAGCTTAGCATTCATTCTCTTTCATCTGCCCATGCTTCTATCTTATGGAAGTGTCTTAAAAAAAAAAAAGTTAACCAAAGGGGCAGCTAGGTGGCATAGTATAAAAATGTAGAGAAGAGGATAAAGGGCTGGACCTGGAATTGGGAAGACCTGAGTTCAAATCTAACTTCAAACACTTAGATCCTGAACAAATCACTTAACCTGTCTGCCTCAGTTTGCTCATCTATAAAATTGGGATAATAATAGCACCTGTGTCTCGGGTTGTTGTAAAGATCAAACATGATAATAAATTGTAAAACGCTTAGCACAATGTGTGGCATGTAGTAGGTGCTTAACAAGTGCTTATTCCCTGCTCACAAAGAGCTCCCTTTAGATCTATCTTAATCTTTTCAGTACAGGTTCCTCCTTCCCCCCCTTTTTTTAACTTATGAAAACAATTTCTGCTTCTGTTATTCTGTTACAGTTTTTTTCTTAAGGACCTCCCATTCCCCTTGAGCTTTATTTCCTTGTAAAATATTAGGCCTTTATGAAATAAGAATTAGAGATCTGACCTTGAAGCTAGGAAGAGCTGGGTTCATATCCAACCTCTGAAAACATATTAGCTATGCGGCCCAGGATGACCCTTCAGTGCTCTAAGAATCGCTCTTAAAATTGTAAATTGTAGAGTGGTCTCTCACCTGCTCTGATAGAAGGAGTTTCCTCACCTGAGAGTTTCTTGTACCAATGAAATCACAAAGCCAGTCTCTATCTGTACTTTCTCCAAATTTATAAATCAGCCCTCTTAAAATCTGGGATTCAAGTTAAAACATGCCCAGGTTCTCTCTCCTTTCTAATCATGAATTATAAGACAGACTAACAATAGTTGGTATTCATACAGCCCTTTACATGCATTTACCTCATTTGATTCTCATGATGATCCTCTGAAATGAGTAGTATAGGGGGTGATTATCCCCATTTTACAGATGAGTAAACTGAGGCCCATTGTGGCTAAAGAACTTTTCAGTAGTCACAGAACCAGTATGTGTCAGAAGTAGGACTCAAACCCAGGTCTTCACAAATCCAAGGAGGGAATCTGGCTCCAGTCTGCAGTGTTGTCATTGAGGCAGGTCAAGAATTTATCAGCTAGGCAGGGCCAAGATGGTGGAGAAAAGGCAGAGACTAGCCTGAGCTCTCCCCCCAAACCCTTCCAAATACCTTTAAATAATGACTCTAAACAAATTCTAGAGTAGCAAAACCTACAAAAAGATGGAGTGAAACAATTTTCCAGCCCAAGACAACTTAGAAGGTTGGCAGGAAAGGTCTGTTGCACCTGGGTAAGAGTGGAGCACAGTCTAGCACAAGTCATGCCAGTGCAGACTGGGCCCTAGCAAACTAGGAGGAGGCTACAGGGGAGGGAATTAGTGGCAGCAGTGGTCGTTCCCTGACCTCTCAGCTCACAGATAGTAAGGGGATCGGACAATGGATCAGAAGATTTATAGGGGCCCCTTTGCTGGCACTCTGTTGCATTGTCTATACTTGGATTTGGGTTGCAGTCCTGGGTCTTGGTCCCAGTTCAAGGAGGAGCACTAGCAGCATAGGGGAGCAGGGGCTCCAGTCACAGTTCCAGGATTGAAAAGTGTTTGTGGTAGCCCACAAATCAGTGCACAGTTCAGGAGAGAAAAGAGTGCTTGTGGTCACTTACAGACCAGAGCACAGTACAGGAGAATAGTAAATACACCTCTCCCTTGGAAGAGCCAAAAACTTACAGGTCCCCAGAATTACCACCTTGGAAGAGCCAAAAACTTACAGGTCCCCAGAATTACCACCTTGGAAAAGCCAAAAACTTACAGGTCCCCAGAATTACCTCTGAAAAGAGCTGCACAAAAAAACCTGAAGCTTGCGACAATGCTCCCTCTACTCGGAAAGCAGAGCCCCACCTATCATAGAGTTAAAAGTCAAGAAATAGGCTGGCAAATAACAGAAAAATTTCTAACCATAGAAAGTTACTATGGTGACAAGGAACATCAAAACACATACTCAGAAGCAGACACCAAAGTCAAAATTCCTGCATCCAAAGCCTCAAAGGAAAATGTAAATTGGTCTCAGGCCATGGAAGAACTCAAAAAGAATTTTAAAAATCACATAAGAGAGGTAAAGGAAAAATTGGGAAGAAAAATGAGAGTGATGCAGGAAAATTATGAAAAAAGAGTCAACAGCTTGGTAAAGGAGGCACAAAAAAAATACAGAAGAAAATAATATCTTAAAAAACAGAATAGGCCAAATGGTAAAAGAGGCACAAAAAATCCAATGAAGAGAAGAATGCCCTGAAAAGCAGAATTGGCCAAATGAAAAAAGATATACAAAAATTCACAGAAAAGAAGAACTCCTTAAAAAGTAGAATTGACCAAATGGAAAAGGAGGTACAAAAGCTCACTGAAGAAAATAATTCCTTAAAAGTTAGAATTGGGCAAGTGGAAGCTAATGACTTTATGAGACATCAAGAAACAAACAAAATCAAAAGAATGAAAAAATAAAAGAAAATGTGAAATATCTCATTGGAAAAACAATTGACCTGGAAAATAGATCCAGGAGAGATAATTTAAGAATTACTCAACTAGGGGCAGCTAGATGGTGCAGTGGAAAGAGCACTGGCCTTGGATTCAGGAAGACCTTAGTTCAAATCTGGCCTCAGACACTTGACACTTACTAGCTGTGTGACTCTGGGCAAGTCACTTCACTCCATTGCCTAGCCAAAAAAAAATTATTGGACTACCTGGAAGTCATGATAAAAAGAGAAGCTAGACATCGTCTTTCAAGAAATTATCAAGGAAAACTGCCCTGATATTCTAGAACCAGAAGGTAAGATAGAAATTGAAAGAATCCACCAATGACCTCCTGAAAGAGATCCCAAAACGAAAACTCCCAGAAATAATATAGTCAAATTCCAGACCTCCCAGATCAAGGACAAAATACTGCAAACAGCCAAAAGAAAACAATTGAAATATCATGCAGCCACAGTCAGGATAACACAAGATTTAGCAGTATCTACATTAAAGGATCAGAGAGGGCTTAGAATATGATATTCCAAAGGGCAAAAGAGCTAGGATTACAATCAAGAATCATTTACCCTGCAAAACAGAGCATAATCAGGGGAAAATGTGGACATTCAATGAAATAGAGGACTTTCAAGCATTCCTGATGAAAAGACCAGAGCTGAATAGAAAATTTGACTTTCAAATACAAGATGCAAAAGAAGTATAAAAAGGGAAGCAGGAAAGAGAAATCATAAGAGATTTGATAGTGTTAAACTGTTTATATTCCTACATGGGAAAATGATATTTATAACTTCTAAAAACTTTCTCATTATTAGGGCAATTAGAAGTATACATAGACAGAAAGCAGAGATGTGAGTTGAATGTGATGGCATGATTACCTAAAAAAAAAAATTAAATTAAGGGATGAGAAAGAAGAATGCACTGGGAGAAGGAGAAAGGAAGAGGTAGAATGGGATAAATTATTTGATATAAAAGAGGCCTGAAAGAGATTTTACAGTGGAGGGGAAAATGAGAAGGTGGGGAGGGGAGCACATGAACCTTTGTCTCATTGGAATTGGTTCAATATAATTGGTTAATATACCTGGGTGTAGAAATTTATTTTACCATACAGGAAAGTAGGAAGGGAAGGGAATAAGAGAAAAGGGGGATTTGATAGAAGGAAGGGCAGTTTGGGGGAGATAACAGTCAGAAACAAAACATTTTTGAAAATGCACAGGGTTAAAGGAGAGAGAGTAGGAAAAACAGGGGGGAAGTAGGATGGAGGGAAATACATAGTTGGTAATCATTGCCATGAAAAAAATTTTTATAGTGAGTTTTTCTGATGAAGACTTCATTTCTCAAACATAGAAAACTGAGTCAAATTTGTAAAAATAAGAGCCACTCCTTAATTGATAAATAGCCAAAGGATATGAACAGGAGGTTTTTAGACAAAGTAATCAAAGCTATCCACAGTCATATAAAAATGCTCTAAGTCACTATTGTGAATATAGAGAAGGGAGTGGGTACAAGAGATATTGTAGAAGTAGAAATGGTGAGATTTGGCAACTGTTTTGGTCTGATGGATGCAATATCACCGCACAGATAGAGCACCAGAGGGCCACACTCTCCATAGCTTATCTTTCTTTAACTTGCACTTTGCATGAAACACTCTGAAAGTGGCAAATGCCTTTGGTGAGCATGAGTCCTTAATTTATGCCTCATTTTATATTAATAAATGGAGTATCATTGAACAAAGTTACCTCTGTTAACATACTTGGGGGGAGGGCAGCAGGGAGAGTTGATCAGGAGGTCTTTAGTCAACTGATTTCCCCCTAGTCCGGTTAATGAAATCATAGAGGTTAAGTGGAAAGTAACAGAGACAATGAAGTGCTATAGTCTTAAATGAAGTATGAAGAAAGTTACTCTTTTATGAAACGTGAAGATGTTCTCTGGTCAAAACATATGGAATTAAAGGACAACTAGCCATTGGCTGGCCAATGATTAGCCACATCCCTGGTAGCCTTTGAAAAAAGCAAGACACACTCTCTTACATTGAGTTGAGGCAGGAGACAGCTCTGAGGAGTTCTGGCAGCCAAGAAGAGAGCCAGCTATAGAAGAGCCCACAGCCCTCGAGAGAGAAGCAAACTGTGACTTTTATTGTGACTTTTATTTTATTCTATACTCCCTCCATACTCCCTCCCCTGATCTGCCATGATATCTTGCCATGGAACTATTCAGTTAGTGGGAGAAACTGTATTCAGCAGGTAGATACATTCCTCAGGTAGCTGAGGAAGAAGACAGTTCTGAAAAGCATGACCTCTGTGAATAAAAAAATTAGCCAGCCCTGACCACCAGGAATTGATCTGCAGAAGAAAACAGACCCAAGGAGCCCAGCTGAGTGGTCTGCCCAGCAGCAATGATGTATTCAAAGAGAGAACAATATGAGAATACCACAAGAAATGCTAGTCTAAGGTGTTTGGGCCATGTGTTCTCTAAACGTATGCCTCATGACTAGTGTGCACGGAATGTGTGTCCACACTTCCCACAGATGATATGCGTATTTATGGAACAGTGTTTCCCAGGTTTATAGGGAAAATGTTTTGTTATGATGCCATCTCAATAAATACCCTTACTTGAAGCTAATTGTATCTACTGGCTGACTCTTGAGGGTACATGCACTGGTGTAGGCTTATAAGCTATAGCTTTTGGAGTATGGACCCAAAGAGTACCTTGGACCTGTGGTAGTCTGCCTCTTGGGGACCCAGTTTATAAGTACAAGCTGGATTCCCCAAAGGGGATGCTAAATTACATCTTTCTAAGAATCTTGCATGCTTTCAACATGTACATGGAGGATAGCTTATCGGAAGAAAGCCTTTAAGGTGGCATTTTGGTCTATAGAACAAATGTTTTCAGGGCACGTTCAATCTATCAACAAAAAATAAGCACAGGGGAACCTTATTTTTCTCTGGATTTTTCAGTCAATTGTATGATTGTAAAAATGTGGTATTCTATAGAATATCATTTGCAAACTCCTAACTGTTCATTTCCCTTGCATTCATCAAGGGTGCTCTGGATATATATGTAGATTATTCTCAAAAATTTTGGAGAGAAAGGAAATGAGGCATTTAGGTTAGAAGTTGTTGATATTTCTTGATTGCTTTTTTTTTTTTAAATATAACTTCCATCCCAAAGCTCATAGTATGGGACTTTCTTCTCATTGGTGGGGCCTGTGTAAGGGGTGGGGCAGAGTTGTCCAGAGCAGGAGAGAAGAGAGTTCTCTAGTTCTCATGAGTTGTTTTGGGCCCTGCTGTTACTCTGGGTTAGGTGATACAGTGGATAGAGTGGTAGACCTGGAATTAGGAAGACCTGAGCCTAAGACGCTCAGTGTTTGACCCTGAGCAAGTCAATTAATCTCTATGTGCCTCAGTTCCCTCATCTGTAAAATGGGGATGATAATAATAGCACCAAGGTCATTATGAGGATCAAATGAGATAATAATTGTAAAGTACTTAGCACAGTGCCTAGCACATAGTAAGCACTAGATGATGATGATGATGATGACAATGATGGTGACAGTAATGATAACAGCTTCCAGCTTGGGGAGAGAAGATAGAGGAGGCTAACCCCACTTCAGGTTGCTGAAGGAAAAATCTTTGGGAAGACATGAGAGGAGCTAGTAGTCTCCATCACACCCCAGTTTGCTACCCCATAGACTTCAGAGAACTTTTCTGAGAGGACTCTCCGTCTTGGCTGAGCTGAGTTACCTTACTTCCAATGGAGATCTTTCATTCTGTATTGTCTGGTAGATATTATCCTAGGTTTACCTTCTCTGATTTCTGTTTTGCTCTGATTTGGATAAATGAGTTTTTCTGCTAAATGCTACGTGTGTTCATTGTGGAACTGGTATTTGTGGGAAAAGAGTCAAGCCTTGGATGTAAAACTTAGGATCCTGCTTCCCCCCAATAATGAATAGCAATTAGCTTGAGCTCAGAAACCATGTCCCCTAAACTAATAATATTTAAGGGAGTAGATAGATATAAATCTAGCCTAGTTTCTCTGAGGAGAACAGAATGACCTCTGGTTCCAACTTCCTACTCTTCCCCTTCTAGCAGGAATTAAAGTATCTCTTGGAGAAAAGTGATAGGAGAAGAAGCTAAAGATGTCTATTCTGTCTCCCTTTGAGCCACATGATGGCTCCTCCATGCTATGTGAGGGGGACAGCCTTTGCAATTGGGCTTCTTCACCTTGATAATAATAAGGTCCAGTTTTTTGTATTCTTCTTTCTTTTCAGCTATTTTGAGCTCTGTCCCCTCAATTCTTTCACAGTTAAATCCCCTCCTGCATGGACGTCCTCTAAATATGCTTGACATGGACTGGCTGCCCTTCACAGATCTCATTTGTTCCATTTTTGCTTCCTCATACACAGTCTCATCAGGGACTGTGATGTTCATGACCAAATGTGATCGACTAAAGTTCTTGTCAAGAAGCAGGAAAGGCAGTGTGCTCTCATAGATTTGGAGCCAGGGAAATCTGGATTGAAATCTGGCTTCCCCCAAAGAAATCAGTGAAAGAGAAAAAAGCTCATCTATACAAATGTTTCAATTGTGGTTCTCTGTATGGTGGCAAAGACCCAGAAACTAAAGGGGAAGGGGGTGCCTATCAGTTAGGGAATGGCAGAATGGGTTATGGCATATGAATGTAATAAAAGACTCTTTATTGTGTAATAAAAAATAATGAAAGGGATGGTTTCAGAGAAATCTGGGAAGAATTGTTTGAAATGATTCAGAGTGAAGTGAACAAAACCAGGAGAACAAGTTATATAATAACAACACTGTAAAGACAACTTTGAGAGATTTAAAGAACTCTGATCAAAGCACTGACTGACCAAGATTCCAGAAAACTGATGATGAAGCATACTACCTGCCTCCTGATAAATAGGTGATGGACTCAGGGTGAAGAGTGAGACATATTTTTGGACACGGTCAATGAAAGAATTTCTTTTGCCTGACTATCCGTATTTTATTTGTATTTTTTTTTCAGTAGGGTTAGGTGGGAGGGAAAGAAAATAAATTTTTGTTCATTGAAAAGAATAAAATTTAATTTTAAAATTTAATTTTAATTTTTAAATAAAATTTAATTTTTTTAATTTAAAAAAATTCCTGCCTTCAATAGGTACTAGCTGTGACACCTTAGACAAGTCATTTAATCTCTTAGAGCCTCAGTTTCCTCAAATGGGGGCAGTTGGTGGCACAGTGGATAGAGCACTGGGCCTACAGCCAGGAAGATCTGAGTTTCAAATCCAGCCTCAGACACTTACCTAGCTGTGAGATCCTGGGCAACTCACTTAACCGCTGTTTGCCTCAATTTCCTCATCTGTAAAATAGGTGTGATAATACCTATCTGCTAAGTTTGTTATGAGGATCAAATTAGATAATAATTGTAAAGTGCTTAGTACAGTGCCTGGAACATAATAAGTGCTATGTAAATGTTAGCTATTATTATCATTATTATTATATAAAATAGAAAGAATAAGATCTCCACCACCTGCCTATCTGGATTGGTATGATGCTCAATTGAGATATATATATATACATATATATATACATATTTATTACATATAATATTTATACATGTATATAATTTATATACTCATCTTTCTGAGTTCAAATCTGACCTCAGACACTTACTAGCTTTGTGACTCTGGGCAAGTCACTTAACCTTGTTTCCCTCAGTTTCCTCATTTGTAAAATGAACTGGGGAAGGAAATGGCAGATCACTCTAGTATCTTTGCTAAGAAAACCCCAAATGGGGTCACGAAGAATTGGACACGACTGAACAACAACAACAACACAACCACAACATATAGATATATGCGATATATATACACACACATACAAATATATTGATTATATATGTGTGTATGTATATTATATATAAGTTCCATTCTTTTACCATAATTTATTCAGTCATTCCCCATTGGTTTTGTTTTAGCTGTTGCTGTAACAAACAGGGCTTCTAGGAATATTTTTGTATAAAAAGCTCTTCTTTCCTGTTAATAACAACCTTACAGTATAAACCTGGTAGTGGGATCACTGGGCTACAGGGAATGAATATTTTAAAAATTCTTACTTTCTAATTCCATATCACTTTCCAGAAAGATTGAACCAAGTCACAGCTGTACTAGCATATATTATGTATCTGTTTTTCCACTGACACACCAGTATTGAATTTTATAAGCTATTATGAGTCAGTCATCCAGGCACTGTCCTAAGTGGTGGGCATACAAAAAAAGGCAAAAACAATTCCTGCCCTCCAGGGGCTCACTTGCTAATGGGAGAAGCAATATGCAAATACCTAGTCATATACAAGATACATACACAACAATCAGAAGGAAAAGCAGTAGCATCTGGGGGATGGGGAGAGGGAGCAGCTAGGAAAAGTCTCCTGTAGAAAGTGGGATTTCAGCAAAGTCTTAAAGGAAGCCAAAGAAACTAAGAAGTGGAGATGAGGAAGGACAGCATTCTAGGACTGAGAGATAGCCAGTGCAAAGTCATGGAGATGAGACATGGACTATTTTGTGTGAGGATCAGCAAGGAGGCCATTATGGCTGGAATGTAGAGGAGAGAGTGAAAGGTAGGAAGACTGGAAAGGTAGGAAGGGACTGAGTTATGAAATGATGTTAAAGGGAGCCACTGCAGGTTATCGAGTAGGAGGGAGGAGGGGGATGATCAGACTTGTGTTTTAGGAAAATGGTTTTGCAGCTGAGTTTGATTGAGAAGAAACTTGAGCCAAGGAAGACCAACTAGAAGGCTATTGCAGATGAGAGGTGATGAAGGACTGTTCTACTGTTCTAGGATTGTGGCTTTGTCATTGATCAGAAAGGAACATAGATGGGATATGAAAAGGTAGAAATGATAAGATTTAACCACAGAGTGTATATTGGAGTGAGTGCAATGAAGAGTAGAGAACAACACTGAGGTTTCAAGTCTGGGTGACTAGATAGCATGGCCTTTGGCACTTTGTATAGAGAAAGTTTGGAAAAGGACAAGAGGAGAGTGAGGGGAATAATAAGATAATTCATTCTGTTTGGGGCATATCGAGTTTAAGATACCTATGGGTCATCCAATTCAAGATATCCAAAAGGCAGTTAGTTAGTGATGTGATTGTGGCTTTAAAAAGAGACTAGGGAGGGATGCATAGATCTGGGAATCAGCTGCATAGAGATGATAATTAGGCCCATGGGAGCTGATGAGATCATCAACTGACATAGAAAGGAGAGAATAGAGAAGAGGGCCCTGGTTAGAATTTGAATGGACACCTTCCTGCTAACATGGATAAAGAACCCTCCACGGAAACTGAAGGGTGCTCAGTTAGCCTGGAAGAGGAGAACCAGGAGAAATCAATGTCATGAAAACTAGAGAGGAAAGTATTCAGTAGGAGAAGGTGATCAATAGTGTCAAATGATGCAGAGAGATCAAGAAATATGAGGATTGAGAAAAAAATTAGCATATCTTATGTGTTTTCTATATTTTCCATGGAGCAAAATACAGACTGGCAATATTTGAACCATATTTTGAGATTTTCCAGAGGCTCTTGTTTAAAGGGGTAATCACTGAGTTTGAACCTATATTGATTTGTTTCTGCCTACATTTAGCTTTTTTTGTTTGTTTGTTTTAATAAATTTATTTATTTTTAGTCTTCAACATTTACTTCCATAAGATTTTGAGTTCCAAATTTTCTCCCCATTTCTCCTCCTCCCTTACCCCAAGATGGCATATAAATTGATATAGGCTCAGCATATACATTCATATCAAATCTATTTTCACATTAGTCATATTGTAAAGAAGAATTAGAACCAATGGGAGAAACCATAAGAAAGAAGAAACCAAAAACAAACAAACAAACAAACAAAAAAAAAAAAGAGAGCAAATAATATGCTTCCATCTGCATTCAGACTTCAAAGTTTTTTCTCTGGATGTGGATAGCATTTTCCATCATGAGTCTTTTGGAGTTGTCTTAGATCCTTGCATTGCTGAGAAGAGCAAAGTCTATCAAAGTTAGTCATTGCAGAATGTGGCTGTTAACTGTGTACAATATTCTCCTGGTTCTATTTACTTTGTTCAGCATCGATTCATATAAGTCTTTCCAGGCTTTTCTGAAATCTGCCTGCTCATCATTTTTTAAAGCACAATAGTATTTCATTACATTCATATACCACAACTTGTTCAGCTATTCTCCAATTGATGGACATCCCCTCAATTTCCAATTCTTTGCCACCACAAAAAGAGCTGCTATAAATATTTTTGTACATGTGGGTCCTTTTCCCATTTGTATGATCTCTTTGGGATTCAGACCTAGAAGTGCTATTGCTGGGTTAAAGGATATACACAGTTTTATAGACCTTTGGGCATAGTTCCAAATTGTCTCCAGAATGGTTGGATCAGTTTGCAACTCCACCAACGATGCATCAGTGTTCCAATTTTCCCACATCTTCTCCAGCATTTATCATTTTCCTGTTTTGTCATGTTAACCATTCTGATAGGTGTGATGTGGAGAGTTGTTTCATTTTGCCTATATTAAACTTTACCTTAAATACTCTTCACCATGTTCCCTCATTATTTCCCAGTCTTCCTAATATATAGTACTTCTCTACCATCCCCTAGTTCTATTCTGTACCTTTTGAATAAGTTATAGCCTTCCAAAACCATATTCCAGCCACATGTCCCAGGTCCCATCCCATCAAGTCTTAGAGTAATGTTTATAAAGTCAAATTTGTCTCTTTACATTACAATGGGTAGGCAGCTAGGTAGTACAGTGGATGGAGCACTGGGCAAGGAGTCAAGGAAACATAAGTTCAAATCCAGCCTCAGACAATAACTAGCTGTGTGACCCTGGGAAAGTCACTTAACTTCTGTTTGCCTCAGTTTCCACATCTGTAAAACGGGAGGAAGAGTAGCACCTACCACTGTTGTGAGGACGAGATAACATTTGCAAAGCTCTTTGCAAACATTAAAGTGCTACATAAATGCTAGTTCATATTTATTATTGCCCTTCTGTGTGCAACAGTACCTAGGAATCTGAAGCCATGTCTTTTCATTACTGCCTCTTTTTAAAAAAATTTGTTTACTGTAAATCTCAAGACCTCTCTTCCGCTAGTCTTTTGCCTGCATTGTAACCACTGCTTAAGGTATCTTGTTTGGTGGTTACACATAGGTAGTTTTCTCTTTCCTCATTCCCTTTCAGTTTAAAGTCCTTTTGATACATTTTCTTTTTTTTTTCTGGTAGTAGTATCATTTATTTTTTCCCCATTTAATAGTATTTTATTTTTTCCAATTACATTCAAAGATAGTTTTCAACATTCACTTTTATAAGATTTTGAGTTCCAAATTTTTTTTTCTCTTCCTCCCCTCTCCCCTCTAGAAGATGGCATACAATCTGATATAGGCTATACATGTACAATCACATTAAACATATTTCCACATTAGTCAAGTTGTGAAGGAAGAATCAGAACAAAAGGGAAAAACCACAAGAAAGAAAAAAAAAGAGAGAGCAAATAGTATGTTTCAATCTGCATTCAGACTCCATAGTTCATTCTCTGGATGTGGATAGCATTTTCCATCATGAGTCTTTTGGAGTTGTCTTAGAGCCTTGCATTGCTGAGAAGAGCTAAGTCTATCAAGGTTGGTCATCACACAATGTTGTTTATTATGTACTCCTGTGTCCTGCTCACTTCACTCAGCACTTTCGAAACATTTTCAAGGCATTTTTAAAACCAGTTCTTGTTAGGTGCTTCCCACATCTGGTCAATAACCCATAATCCTTGTATTTTATCCTACAGTCCAGACATCTGAGTCCTGTTTGAGGCAGAACACTGGGGCAATAGAGCAGGGCATAACAAGTGGCTGATCCTTAGCACTCAGTGGTAGGATTGGAAGTCAGATTACAAAGGACTGAGAAGTGCATAGGTAATGAAGAAGTAAAGGCAGCAAGTAGACAAGACTCTTCCTAGAAATCTGGCAGTGAAAAGGATAAAGAGACAGGATTATTGCTGAGGGGATGGATGAGTTGAGTGAAGGGTTTGTTTGGTTGATTGGTTGGTTGCTTTTTAAGAACAGGAGAGAACCAAGTATGTTTACAGGCAGCAGAGGAGCCACAAAATAAGGAGAAATTGAAGAGAGTAGGGATGATCAGTAGGGCAAATTCCCAGAGGAAAAAGAGGGAGTCAAATTAACAAATTGTATTGTTGTTCAGTCATGTCTGACTCTTTGTGACACCATTTGGGTTTTCTTGGCAAAGATACTGGAGTGATTTGCCATTTCCTTCTCCAGGTCATTTTACAAATTAGGAAACTGAGGCAAATCGGGGAGGGGTAAGTGATTTGCCCAGGGTCACACAGCTAGTGCCTGAGGCTAGCTTTGAACTCAGGGAGATGAGGCTTTCTGACTCCAGGCTCAGCACTGTATTCCCTGTGCCATCTAGTTGCCCAATAACACAAATAGGATTGGAGAGAAGGACCACCTTGTCTTTTACAGCAAAGGACTGTAGAAAAGGAGAAGAGAGTAGATAAATCTTTACAGGGAGAGAGGTTTAGGGTATGGAATAGAGAAGAAGGGGGAGCTCATCATGAAAGTTAGTCTCAATTTTTTCAATAAAATAGGATAGAAGGTCATCTGCTGAGAGAGATTGGGACAAGTGGGGAAGAGAGAAGGAGGTTTGGAACAGCCGCTTTGGTGAAGATGAAAGTTGATCAGGAAAGAATAAAAAACTTACAATACAGCAGTGAGGACCCAGGTGATATTAGATAATATGTATTTGTGGTGAACCTGGTTGATTTAGTTGCATACCTTTCTCCAGGGGGATGGTTGGGAAAACCAGTGATTTGTATTTAGCAAGGGATTCTAGGGTAATTAATAGCATATGGTTAACCTGGTGAATGATAGGCCCAAAACAATGATGAGAAGAAAGTGAAGGCAATGGTGGAAATAATAGTTTTAGGAGGGCTGAGGTTGAAGAATATGAGGTTGTAAGTATAGAGTGAAAATTCAGAGTTCTGGATCATGGGAGTGGATCATGGAACAGTTATGAAGAATGGTCAGATCCAGAGTATGACCATCTCCATGTGTGGCTAAGGCAGAGTGCAAAATGGTTGATGAACTTGGCAGCCAGAGTATCTCAGGATAAGAACACATAAAGTACAGAAGAGCCTTTATTTCATTCCACAGAAAATGCAAGGTGACAGAGATGACTCATAATAGTTCATAAATTGTCAATGTGATTTTTATCCCCTTTCTAATGAGTCCCACCTTCATCCATATAATCTATACAGGCATCCAGACTTAAATACCCTAAATGTTTGGCCTTTCATTGAAAGGAAAATGCATTTTTGCACTCCAATAAGTCCTACCTTCACTCCAGAGATTGATACAGATGTTCAACTTTGTAATACTTTGGCTTGGATTAAGCCCATAAAGGAAATGAACTTGGAGTTGATAGACCCATCAGACCTACACCATCTAAATAACTTGAAGTGATAGTGGAGGGCAAAGTCCAGGTCTTTGTTTTCCCCCATATTGTAGTGCTATCCTTTGTTTCTCTTCCAGCTCTGGAGCCCAAATTCTAGATTCTTAGTCCTAGAACACTTAGCCTATCTCCAGAGACTGAAGTTCAGGAGCTCCCATTACTTCACCATATGGTTCCCCTATTCAAGGCTGCCATCTCTCTAGCTAAGAAGTTATGCCATTGCCTCTCCATTGCTGGATCCAAGAACTTGGGGTCTAAGAGTCAATATGGCTTCATTTTTTCCTGGGACCTATGGTTGAGAGGCCTTATTGCACCTTTCTAGGCCATGTCGATACAAACTCCAATTGTTGCAATGGGGTCCTGTCCCTAAAATTACTAAGGAGGGACAGAGTAGAGAGATTTTTTAGATGTACAGGCTTCTGTCCTTCTTGTCCCCAAACACATCCAGGTCTGTTCTTTGCTTTGCTGAGGTTATCTGTCTCTCCAACTGTCCCATTCTCTCTTTACCTTCCCTATTTCTTTCTATGGGCCTAGTACAAAGGAATGGCTCCACTGGAAATAGCCTCAAGCAATTAAATCAGTCTCTTATACTTAATCACTTATCCTCTTTGATGTGTGAATGGGTTGGCAAGTAGCCAGGTCCATGATGTTCATGAAGTCCTAATGGGACCATGGAATTAAAGTACCAGATAAAGACTTGCCTTTTAGTAACCACATCAAATTTATCAGCTATCCAATCATCCCTCATCAGTGAAATGGTAAACTTTTGTTATTTTTTAAATTGAAAATCTATATTAACTTTTACAAAAGAAAATCACTATATAAGGAACCCCTTTCCATCTACATAGATAGCTAAGTCCTAAGAAGATATGGAAGACACATAGAGATGAGGTTATTGGTTTAGGGTCTCTCAGCTGGTAAATGCCCAAGGGAGAAGGATTTGTTCCCAAAATTTCAAACCCAGAACACTATCCACTATATAACACTGACTTCAACAATAAAATGGTAACAAAAATATCTAATTTATTTCTATTTTTCCCTTTGGACTCTCTGTTTATTTGTCTGGATGTTGTTGCTGTTATCATTATTAATTTCTACAGTGTAGTGAGTGTGCATTTCTTGGTTTTCATTTTTCTCCATTGATTATCACTTCCTAAAAATTCTTCTCATATTTCTTTGTATTTTTAATATTTGTAATTTCTTATAGTTTCCATTATATTCACCATACCATAATTTGTTCTGTCATTCCCCAATCATAGGTACATGGGCTATTTCAGTTTTTTCTGTTATGAGTAATACTGCTAGTAATACTTTGTATAAATACAACATTTTGTCTATCAGTAACATTGTTAGGAATTAGTCTGATAGGCATATAAAAAGTTATGATGGGCAGCTAGGTAGTGCAGTGGATAGAACACCAGCCCTGGAATCAGGAGGACCTAAGTTCAAATCTGACCTCAGACACTTACTTAGCTGTGTGACTCTGGGCAAGTCACTCAACCTCAATTGTTTTAAAAAGTAAAAGAAAGAAAAAAAGTTATGAGTAGCTTTTTTAATTTAAAAAAAATTTGTGCTATGTCTGAGTTTTTTTACATTCATTTTTTATTTTAAAAAATCTTCTTTCCCTCCAGCACCTCTCTCACCCATTGATAAGGTAAGCTATGAGTAGTTTTATGATTTTAATATGCTATATTGCTTTTATTTCTAATGTGTGCTAATTAAATTTTTTAACTAATAAATTGATTTACTCTCCCTTCTTCCTAAAAAAAAAAGAAAAACAAAACTCCTCTAACAAACATATATGGTCAAGAAACAAACAAAAAGGTTCTGCATTGATAAAGTTTGTACAAATTTTAAACAGAAAGATAGATAGATTATTCTATATCCTGAGTCCATCACCTTTCTATCAGGAGGTAGGTAGCACACTTCATCATCAGTCTTCTGGAATTATAATTAGCCATTACTTTGATCAGAGTTATTAAGGCTTTTAAAGTTGGTTTCTCTTACAATGTTGTTGGTATTGTATACATTGTTCTCCTGGTTCTGTTTATTTCATGCTGCATCAATTGATACAAGTCTTCTCAGGTTTCATTGAAACCATCCCTTTCATCATTTCTCAAGGCACAATAGAATTGTGTGTTCATATGCCATGGTTTGTTTGATCATTCCCCAACTGAGAGGCACTCCCTTAGTTTCCACTTCTTTGCTACTATAAAAAAAAAAAAAGCCACTCTAAATATTTTTGTACATATGGGTCCTCTTCCTCTTTCTTTGATCTTTTTGGTGTGCTATATTGCTTTTCAAAATGTTTATATTAAGTCAGTGCTCTATCAAATGCATGTGTGCTTCTTTATGCCACAACTCCTTTAAAATACATCACCAATTTAATGAGCATACAGCACTGTAATTTATCTTTCTCTAATTATTACTGAACTTGAACACTTTGAAAATACTCTGTGCTATGTGAGAATGCCTACTCCTATCCTTTGAGTAATTTTGGTCAAAAGATATTACAGAATGGATTTCATTCTTTGTGTCATTCTTTGCCAGTTTTGGACATTAGATCCTTATCAATCTCAGCAAAGATTCCCCAATAATGTGTTTCTTTTTTATTCTAAATATATTGTTTAATGCAAACTCCTTTATTTTCACATGATAAAATGCACCTATTTTGTTTCTTATAATTTCTCCCATTTATTGAATGTCTAAGAATTTTCTTCTCTTAACTGTGATAGATTCACAACTCAATTCAATAAGCATTGATAGCTGTCTGTTGTATATCGGGCACCATGCTAGGCACTGAGACTACAAAAATAAAAACTAAACAATTGTTACCCTCAAGGAACTCAAGAATTTCTGTTCTATGTTTAATTTTTTTCATTCAAATATCATTGAAATTCCATTTTGAATTTATTGTGAAAGCTTATTTTAATCCTATTTTTCCTTATATAGCTATCCAATTTCCCCAGAAGTTTTTACTGAATAATGAATTCCTTCCCCAATTTTTTTTGTGTGATCCTGAATTTATCAAATACTAATCAGTCATATGTCTTTGGTTCTAATTCTGGATGATCTATTCTGTTCCATTAATCTGTTTTTATACAGTACCAGATATTTTGATACTTACCCTTTTTCAGAATAAGTTGAGATCTGGTAGTGCAAATTACTCTCCCTCTTTTTTTCTGCTTAATTCCTCTTGAGATTCTTGCCCCTGCAAAAGCCTGCCTATTCCCTTATCTCTATTAATATCTGCATGTGTAGATGAATCTTATAAAAGTTTTGTAGAGCAGGGAAAGAAGGTCAGTAGTTGATATTCTTTTGACTACTTTTTTTTTTTTGTAGCACTAATAACCTCTGCATTTTTTCCCTCCATGCCTTTGGTATCCTTCCCTTCTTCAGATTCCTTGAGAACTGATTCCTCAGTGCCCTCACGATTTTGTCACCCAAAGCATAGATATTTTTCTATGTTGCATTTGGTCCATTTGGACTACTTTTCCCATCTGTTCTCTTTTGTGCCAGCTCTACCTCCTTTATATAAGCACAACTGGGACTGTGAAGTAAAAGTCTAAGTGTGATGGCTCTGCTGAATTTGATGGTAAGAATAGTTGGCCACATGGTAAGAGAGAACAAGAGTTGGGCAGAACAAATGTTCCATTAGTATCCCCAGGATGTCAGGAGAAAGTGAGGAGGGCTGAACTGCTGGTTACCTCTCTGTGGGGTTTAGCTACTTAAAGCCTCCAGAAGTGTAGCCCACTTTCAAGTCATCTAATTCTATTTCCCCTTCTGACAGAAAAAGAGAGAGAGAGAGAGAGAGAGAGAGAGAGAGAGAGAGAGAGAGAGAGAGAGAGAGAGAGAGAGAGTCCCTACTTTGTGAAGGGATCACCAGGTGTTAACACTTTGTTACCACACCAGCACCTCATTATCAGTGACTCATATGTCAACGGAGATTGGGGCAGGAAGAACAAAATCAAATCCCTTCTCCTTTGTATTTTGAAACAATCATAATTTTGTGGGTTTTTTTTTTTTGCTATTGGAATAATTAGTATCAATTGATGTCATTATAATATCACAAAGTTCTACTCTGGTGCCTCTGTCATGTTAGAGAGGTCACTCTAGGTTCTTAAAGTCTGTGGCAGCAGAGTACAACTCTGGACAGTTTCTACCACACTGGAAAAGCATTGACTCTAGACCCAGGAATAGTCTGACTTTGCTTTCTGTGGACCAACTGGTTCATATGAAGAGGCTGATCACCAGTGGGCCGGCTACTTTATGATGAGTATTTTGTTGATTGCTACCAATGAAACAAACCACCTAAAAGACAAAATGACCTTCCACCTCATGCCTCCTTCCAGTTCTGTAGTGATGTTGGAGGCAAAGGGGCAGAAAAGGGGCAGGAAAGTGTTGAGACTCAAAAGATTAGACCAACTTTAAACATTAACATAACTGTTGGTGCTCTAAACCTGAGATCTTTGTCCGGGAATCAGTGAGTAGAAATATTAGTGGAGGAATTGAATCATAACAATCTTGTTCTTGTTATAAATGAAATCAAAAAACACAAAGAAGTTATGATAAATAGACAGAGGGCTCACTCACCAGTTCTCTTTGAAGAAGAAAATAGAGAGTTGGTTTTATTATATAGCCAAAGGCAACAAGAAACACCATTTTTAATGGGATACTTGGTTATCTCATATTTCAGTGTTCTAGGTAAGCATTTGTATGACCCTCATGAAGATAACTGCAGCTTATGCACCAATAGTCCTTGCAAAGATGAGGAAGGAAGAAAATTTTTCAAAGAATGGGATGAGATCCTCCAACTTTAAGCAATGTATAACTATAATGTTTGGGCAGCTAGATGGCACAGTGCCAGGCCTGGGGTCAGGAAGACTCATCTTCTGAGTTCAAATTTGGCCTCAGATACTTACTAGCTGTGTGATCTTTGGCAAATCACTTAACCCTCAGTTTCCTCAGTTTCCTCATCTGTAAAATGAGTTGGACAAGGAAATGGCAAACCACTCCAGTATCTTTGCCAAGAAAACCCCAAATGGAGTCAAGAAGAGTTGGACACTCCTGAAAACAACTGAACAACAATACTATAATATTCAGTGAATTGAGTGCAATTATGCAAAATATGTTGGAAAACATGGTTCATAAGAGGCCTTTCTTGATCTTCCCAGTTGCTAATGCCAACCCATCCATGGTTATCTTGTATGACTCTGCATGCATTTTATAATGGAGATTACATCTCAGCTACCATGCCTGCTTCCAACTGACAGTGTATGTTGGCTCAGTGCTGAAGGCCTCTGGGGCTTTAGGATGAGATAGGAATCTACTTATTGGTCCCTTAGCCCAGTGAAGGTAGCAGGGTTTCATGAGTTTAAACTCAAGACAGCTTCCATTTTACTCTCTTCTTTCAATTCTGCTGATAGACAACTAGACTTCCTATATGACGATAAGGATTTGGGAGTCGGGTGGGGTGGGGAAGGGAGGTGGTGATTTCTTCCATGTGGCAGCTAGAGCTGGACCTCACTAGATGAGCAGGATCCTAGGCTTCTGCTTCCCTATTCTGTTTTGTGTTTCTCTGTATGATTGTAGGTGAAAGAATAGGAATGCCAACATGGATGTGGTCAAGATTGGAAGCTTTCTTGAGATTGGAGATGCAGGGGTCCTTGGTCACAAATGTTGTTGTTGTTTGTCCTTCATTCCCAAAGAAGACCATGACATTAGGAAGGTGATGCCATGACTTGCAAGTGAATTGGATTTAAGTGAGGGAGGGCTGTGCAAAGTTACCACCCTCACTCTCTCCTCCGGAGCCATCTGCGTCCAGTGGTAAGATATAGATCAGTATGCCTAGAGATGGCCTCTGATACAGTGGGAGACCTTGGCCTTTTTAAGTCAAGGTCTTTAACAAGCCTCAGTTTGACTGAGGCAATGACCATTCAATGATTCAGGCTAGGTAAGAAATGAGACAAAGAATGGCCTCTTTTATCTAGTTAAAAAAAAAATCAATCTGAAAGGGGAAGACCCTCAGGATTTCTGGCCAAAACAAAAACAATTTCTATTTACACTCACTCTGAGCCATCAAGACCCAAACAGTGACCAATGACCAACTGAGGCTTATAAATGACTAGGAGTTTTTGCACTGGGTAGGATAACCACTAATAGAAGTAGCGGCTCAGCCCTTGGCCTGACTTGTCAGAAGACACGGTCCTGAAGGTAATTTGGACCACACAGAGTTGAAATTTAAAAAGTCTGTTCAACAGTCTCACGAACTGTATCATGTCTTGATGCTTTAAGTATCAGCCTCCCAAGAGGACATAGCAGTACCGCTGCAGCTTACTGTAAGTCTTTGTTAATGTGTACTTGTGAAAGCCTATTGTGTTTAGCATTTCTTTTATGCGGAGGAAATAAATAGCTGTCCTAAACCTGATTCTCAATGTTCATTGGGTGCCTTTCCATTCCTTCCCTTGGGAAAATCTTAGATACGATACACAACCTAAACTGTAAGTTATTTTTTTCCTGGAGTGCCTGGGTATGAGTCGGGAGAGGCAGAAATGAAGAGCCAAAGAGTGAGAGAAAAACATCTTAATGCCTCTCATTAGAGACCAAACTTCCCCAGGATGGCATGTAGTCACCAGCCAGAGCAGAGGTGTCCTTTAGTGAGAAGGGAGAGGGTACAGTGTGCCAACCCTCTGGGTAGCACTGGACATGTCAAACACCAAATAATTTCATTAAAATGGCATGGTTTATATTTTAACATCTGGGAAATGCCTGGTTATTAAAGTGGGAACTATTTCTGAACCAACTTCCTTATATAGTCAAATCATAGACTTGTTAAAGCAAAGATTAAAATCAATATCCAATTTGAAGAAAGAGTAAAAATGAAAAGAAGGCATGGTATATAATTGAAGCAGTCCTAACCTGACCTATTTAAATATGCTGTTGATGTTGAAAAAGGGAAATAGATAAAAGAACATATATCAATGTAGACTATCACCATTTCCTAAAGAAGTTTAACGTAAATCAATAGCCTCAAGACCAAAAGTGCCTAGTAATCTCCCCAGTCAGCAAATATTTGATCTCTTTGTCAAAACAAGATATGACAACCAAAGTAAGTCCATCTTGTAAAAGAACAAAAATGAATTGAGGGGGTAAAGCTTACAGAAAGTTTGGTTGGAGTTATACCTAAGCTAGATCATGCCAAGAGATTTTAAGGATGAAACTGGGAGGAGGGCAATGAACAAACAAAAAAATGGGGGGGAAATCAATAATGAATTCAATAATAAATTCTTATCTTCATCAATTTGAATGCAACATGAAAGTCCCTGGTATGTTATGAAGGGAATAGAAATGACACTACAGAAAACCAAGTTGAAAGAGCAGTTAGACTGAACTCAGTATAGACAGCTGCAGGTGACACCATTTTGAGAGCTTTAAGGATTTGATTTTCAATAAATCTGAAAGAAGGGAACATGCTAAATACTTGGCAAATACTTTATTACCATAAAAAAGTGACAAGAAATATTAATTACTAATAACCCATGTTCCTATTTTCTCATTTGTATAAAGTCCTTATAAAAATAATCTATACACATGACCTCCACCTCCTCCTCCCCCTATAGAATATCATCTTTCCCATTAGAATATAAACTCCTAAAGGACAGCAATGATTTTTGGTTTTGCATTTCCTTTATATCCCCAGTGCTTACCATAGTAGTTGGTCCATAATAAACACTTAATAAATGCTTGTTGATTGATTGACCAATACTTCTGTGACACTAGGGCATCCTTGGAGAATATATGAGAACTAAACAATCAGACTTTTGCAAATTATGTTCTTGCAGCAGAGCACATTTTCATAGCCTCATACTTGACTAAAAGTTGGAGAGAATACAAGATCACAATGTGCTTATTATTTGTTGACTATAAACAACATTTAATTCAGTAGAGCAAAATGCTGCCTTAAAGGCTCTCCTCCAACAAGGTGTTTTCCATGAATATGTCAAAACATACAAAATTCTTTCAAAGGCCTAACAGTACAGATAACTTTGTTTGACAACATTCTGATGATTAATATCCAGTGGGACATGAAACAGGGAGGCACATGCTCACCCAAGGTGCTTGCCCATGTCATGGAGAATGACCAGCACAAGGTCCAAATAAAAGATGGATTTCCATGAAATGGTAAGATCTTCCAGCTGATCTTATTTATGAGTGCTATTGTCCAGATTGCATTTAGCCCCAGAATATTGTAGAGCCTCTTAAAAATGAGATCCATAATCACTCAAAAGAGTTTGGCCAAATAATCCAGGCAGGAAGAAATAAATGGATGCAGAATGCCTATTATTCAGACTATGATATGCAATTAGATGGGCCATCTATAGAGCAGATCCATCAATATGTATATCTTGAATCAAAAGTACAGATGGACAATGAATGTGGTTTAAAATTCAATAGGGTCAGAGTAGGCTGAATTATATTTGGGAAGTTATTGAATACCTTATTTAACCTAAATCTTCCTCCTAAAACAAAGGTCATCTTTTTTTAACATGAATAATTTACTGCCAATATTGTAGGACTGCAAGTCACATAGTAGAACAGTCTCCAAAGAATCATAATTGTGACTCACCCAAAGGGCAATAAAAGGCACATAGGGAAAGCATGGGTAAAGAATCACGTGAGGAAAATGTCATAAAGGCTGCCATTAGAGAGAAGGAAGAAAAGAAAAGGAGACAGAGGTGGGTCAGTCATGTAGCGAAAAAAGAACAACAGATGGTCCACAAGCAGCATTGACATCTATGTAAAGTAAAGAGATCCAGGAGAATCAGTCAATCAGTCAAAAACATTAAGGTGCTTACTTTGTGCCAGAAACTTTGCTTGGTGCTAAGGATATAAAGGAAAAAAAATATAGTCCCTGCCCTCAAGGAGCTTACATTTTAATGGGGGGAAATGTAAATCAATAGGTTCATACAGATACAGAGAGAGCAGATTAAAGTAATTTCTGCAGGGAAAGCACTGTTGGGGGTAGTGGTACCGGGAAAAACCTCCTAAATAAAGTGGCACTGAAACTGATTTGAAGTAAGCTAGGGATGTGCCAGGTTGTGAAGAGCTTGGTCCTGGAGGTAACTGGGATCCATTAGAATTTGTTGAGTAGGGAAGTGACGTGGTCAAAGTTGTACTTTAGGAAAATTACTTTGGTAGCTGTGTGGAACAGCTACCATGGATCTGAATGGGGAAAGACAAGACAGGGAGACCAATTGGAAGGTTATTGCAATTGTCCAAGCGAAAGATAACAGCCTGAACTAAGGAAGTGGCCATGTAAGTGGAAAGAAGGGGATGCATACAAGATCTGAGAATAACGGCTGGACCTCCTATGAGTTTTGTTGTTGTTCAGTCATTTTCAGTCATGTCTGACTCTTCAGGATCCCATTTGGGATTTTCTTGGCAGAGATACTGGTGTGGTTTGCCATTTCCTTCTCCAGTTCATTTTATAGGTGAGGAAACTGAGGTGAACAGGGTTAAATGAATTGCCTAAGGTCACATAGCTAGTAAGTATCTGAGGCCAAATTTGAACTCAGAAGATGAGTGTTCCTGACCCCAGGCCTGGCACTCTGTCCACTATGAGTTTTACAGGACCACGTGAACACTAGTTGCACATATGAGAAGGTGTGTATGGGTTGTAATCTGTACCATTGATGGGAGTACTAATATTGATGAGGTCATGAATCTATCAAAATTTGAAGGTATAATTTATTCTACTGATAATATTCCTAATGGTGAACCACATTTCCATTCTTGGCATAAATCTTACTTGATCATAATGAATAATTTTTTGATATATTGTTGTATTCTATTTCCAGTGTTTCGTGACTTTGCCTTGATATTCATTAATGATATTGGCCTATAATTCTCTGTCTCTGTCTCTGTCTCTGTCTGTCTCTCTCTCTCTCTATCTCTCTCTCTCTGTCTCTCCCTCTCTCTCGGACAGATTTAGAGATCAGAACTGCATTTGTCCTATAGGAATAATTACTTAGGATGCTGTCACTGTGTTTGAAAAGTTTATCTAACTTATGGGTCTCAGTTTCCTTATCTGTAAAATGAGGAAGTTGACTATTCCAGAGGACCAATGGTTGATGAAACATGTGATCTACCTGCAACAGAGAAATGATGAACTCAAGATACTGAAGAAGTCATACATTTTTGGCCATGGCCAGTGTGGGAACTTGTTTTATTTGACTACGCATATGTTGCAAGAATTTTGTTTCTCTTTTCTTTTTTTTTTCTTTTTTCAATAGTGTAGGGGTGCTGGGAGGGAAAGAGACTTATTAAGTGTTAACTGAAAAACTAAAGTATAACAAGGAGGTTGGACTAGCTGGTCTCTAAGGTCCCTTCCAGCTCTATGCCTATCATCCCATAAACTAATGATTATGGATTCCTTAAATTTTTCTCAGAATGCACTCATGAAACCTGCAGGCCTGGTAGGACTCCCTTAAGTGGTAGATTTGTTTATTTACATTATCTCTTTTCACTGGAAAAAACACTGAATTTGGAGTCAGGGCACCTGATTTCAAATACCAGCTCTGCCAAATACTTACTACCTGTGTGACCTTGGGCAAGTCACTTACCTTCTATAGGTCTCAGTTCCCTCATTAGATAAAATGGAGGGGACTGGACTAAGCTCTTAGTCTATGATAAATTGTAAGAGACTCTATCTTCTTTTTTATGGAGAGTGGCTATCGTGGGTTTGTATATTTTTTTTATTTCTGTAAAATTTATGTTTGCCTCAGTTTCCTTATCTGTAAAATGGTGATGATAATAGCACCTACCTCCCATCCATTGTTGTGAGGATAAAATGAGATTAATAATTGTAAAGCACTTAGCACAATACCTGGCATAGAGTAGGCACTATATAAATGTTAGCTGCTGCTATTGCTATTACTATTATTATTATTATTTAGCTATGTATAATTTCCAATTTTATTTATTTCTTCTGTAGTCAGTGTGATCCTTGCTTATTTTAGATTTTTCTCTTTCCTCATTTCAACTAAATTTGCTAATAGTTTATAAATTTTATTGGTCTTTTAACATAGCTTTTATTGATTAATTTATTTATTTTTATTTCCTATTTTATGGATTTCTTTTTTCTGAAAATGTCTTGTTTGGTGCTTGCTTTTAGTATATTAATTTATATTCTATTTTCTTTCAATGCAAACTCAAATTGTTAATTTTCTCTTTTTCTCTTTTGTTGATATAAGATTCTGGGCTATAAATTTGTCCAGGAGTATCGCTTTGGCTGCATCCCATAAATTTTGGCATGTTGTATTTATATCCTGATCTTTCCTATAATTACTGTTTCTGTAATCTTTAGCCCAAGAAATACTCAACAAGTCATTTTAGACTCCATATAAGCAAGTATCTTTTTTTAATCATATTTTCCTTATTATGGTTTTTATTGTACTATCTATAATTTTGAATTTAAATTTTCTCATTTTTTGAATTCATTGATACTCTTTGTGCCTAGAACATGACCAATTTTTGTGAATGTCTGCATATTTGAGAAAAAATATTTTCCCTACTTTTCCTATTCAATTCTCTGATATAGCTGTCATATACAATTTTTTTCCAGCACTCTCTTAAGTCTCTAACTTCTCTCTTGCAAAAGCCTTTTCATCTGTTCTATCATGTTCCATTAGTGCAACTCTGTACCTGTCACAGATAAGGACACTAAGGTCCAGAGAGGGAACGTGATAGAGCTCTGGGTCACCTAAGTTTCTAACTACCAATGTTTCTATCAGAAGAGTTTGTAGCAGAAGAATGAACTACACTCTGAAAGTTCCCCTTCTCACTGCTCAATTTTAGTGATATCCTTCTAAGGGAAAACAGCTGCAACCTTTTTGCCTGATGCCTCCTGGGGAGGCTGGTAATTCAGTACATCGTCTTCACAGAATCAAAGTCTCTCCTAGTTGGACTGGAACTGAGGAACTAACTATCTCATCCAACCTCTATCTAACCCAGACTCCTCTCTGCTTCTAAGTGGGTATCCAGCCTCTGCTCAAACCCCTCTAGTGAGGGGGAACCCATCGCCCTGGAGGTAACCCATTCAACTGTTGGACATCCTGGCTTGTTACAAAGTTTTTCTTAGTAACAAGCCAAAATTTGCCCCATTTGCAACCCATCGCTCCTGGTTCTGCCCTTTGGGGCCACATAGAACAAATCTAAGTCCTCTTCTAGGTGACGGTGCATCAGATACTTAAAGATAACTATAATATCTCTTCTAAGATTTCTCCAAGCTAAATGTAACCATTTGCTTTACTCTTCCCTGGTTTGATATGAACTTGAGGCTTTTCATGTCCTCATTGTCCTCCTCAACACACTCTCCAGTGCATCAATGTTCCTCCTAATACATGGTGCCTGGGACTGCACACAATACTTGATAGGGTCTGACTGGAACAGAGGACGTCAGGACTATTGACTTCCTTAGTTCTGGACATGCTACTCTCAATGCAACCTAGAATGACATTAGGATTTTGGCTACCATATCACACTACTGACTCCCATAGAGCTTAAAGTCCAAACATTGCCTTGTTCCACCCCTATCTCCCCATCATTTTTTTCTTTTTATTATTGTGAACTTGAAAAACATTAACAAATATGAACATTTCCCAATATGAACAAAAAAGAATACTATATATGAAACCATGAAACTCCATTATGTTCAGTTGTTTTAAAAATTAATTTTGAATTTAACATGATAGTTCCAATACTGCCTTGCTTGTCTATGTCCCCTTCTGAATTTCTTTCTGCTCATTTCTGTGTATTTCTCAATAATTCATTGATAATCTTTTTTTAGTATTACTATTACTACCCATCATTCCTTCCCTAACTCCTCCCTGTCCCACAAAAAATTCTAGCAAATAAATAGTCATACAAAATAAAACCACCCATTGGCCATGTCTGAAAATGCATGTCTCATTTTGCATCTCTAGTCTATTACCTTTCTGGGAAGTATGTTTCATTATCAGTCTTCTGGAGTTATGATTGATCATTGCATTGATAATATTTCTCAAATCTTTTAGAGTTGTTTTCCTTTCATTTCTCTCTTGGTTCTGTTCACTTTGTTTTATATCAGTTCACGTAAGTCTTCCTAGATTTTTCTGAATCTTTTGCCATTTCTCATGGTGCAATAATATTCCATTACCTTCATATGCCATAATTCCCTTATTGATGGGGACACATCATATTTCCCATTCTTTGCTACAACAAAATGTGCTTTTATAAATATTTTCTGTACATGTGGGCCTTTTTCTTCTTTTTTTGACCTCTTCTTGCTGGGTCAAAGAGGATGCAGAGTTTGACGACCTTTTGAGTACAGTTTTTTGTTGCTTCCCAGAATAGTTGGACTACTCACAGCTCCACCAACAGTGCCTTAGTGTATCTGTCCTTCCACAGCTCCTCCAACAATTGTCATTTTTCTTTTTTTTCTTATTGTCTTTCCTAACCTTATGGCATAGCTAGGTGACTCAGTGTCTATATAGAGCACTGGATTTGGAATTAGCAAGACTCATCTTCATGAATTCAAATCTGGCCTCAGACACTTACCATCTGTGAGATCTTGGACAGGTCACTTAACCCTGTTTGTCTCAGTTCCTCATCTATAAAATGAGCTGAAGAAGGATGTGATAAACCACTCCATTATCTTTGCTAAGAAAACCCCAAATGGGGTCATAAAGAGTTGGAAATGACTAAAATGACTGAACAACAATAAATCTTATGGGAATGAAGAGGAACCTCAGAATTGTTTGTATTTCCTCAGTTCTTTTTTCAGATAAACTGATATCTAGCTATTCCTCTGCCATTTTGTATTTTGCATACAAATTAAAGTCTTTCCACTATTACATTCCTTTTTGTTAGATTTGACTCATTGTGTTAGTCTGTCAAATGTTTTAAAAACCCAAAATTCTTTGATCCATTGTGTTAGTTATCCCTCCCGGTTTTGTGTCTTCTTCAAATTTAACAACCACGTCACCTATGCCTTTACTGAAGTCATTGTTTAAGAAGTAAATAGTACAGATCCATGAGTAGCTCCATTGGACACTGGTCTAGACTGACACAAATATGAGAAAAATACATAATTTTGTTAGTGTAGGAAATTCATGTACCAGTTGTGATTGTAAACGGCTGTGAAGAAAAAGTGAATAAATCCTAGGGAAATGCTCAAGGGACATAGATGTCACATGATTTGCACATAGCTAATAATGTGTCAGGATAGGATTTGAATGTTGGACTTTCTGACCTCAAGCCCAGCATTCTATCCACTTTTTAGCCACCTAATTATGCTATCATCTAACCCATATCTTCTGATCTTTTCCGCAAATCCATAAGTGATTTTATCAAGTGATTTGCTAAGGTCTAGGTAAACAATATGTAAGGTATTCCTCTGACTTACCAGTCTAGTGTCCTTGTCCAAAAAAAGGAAACAAGGTTAGTCTGGTGTGAGTGGTTTGTAAATTTTTTTCTCCTTGTGTTTTTTTTAAATTAATGTTTATTGATACACATGGTATCCCCAAAGTCTTACTGAAGTTTTAAAATTTAATGACTTAAAACTATACTTAAGACTTTTGGAACACCGTGTACTTTGTTTTTATATCAACTACAGTTCCCAATGTATCCTTTCCTCCTTCCCCTCCCAGAGAGCTATCCCTTATAACAACAACAACAACAACAAATTAAAAAAAAAAAAGAAAGGGGAAATTAACCAACGTATCATAAAAAGCAGCATAGCATAGTAGAAAGATCACTATCTCTGAAGTCAGAGGAAATGGGTTCAAATCCTGTCTGTGACATTTACGACCTGGAAGATCTTGGGCAAGGCACTTAATAGGGCCCCAGTTTTTTTATCTGTAAAATTAAGGGGTTGGATTAGATGACCTCTTGGGGTCTTTCAGATCTATGATCCTTTGATCAAAAGAGTCTGACATCAATTATAGTATTCCACATCCAAAGTCCCTCACCTCTGCAAAGAAGGAAGAGGGATAACTTCTCATATCTCTTCTTTGAAATTAAGCTTAGTCATTATGACTTCATAGTATTTGATTTCAATTGCCTGGTTAGTGTTCTTTCAACACTTACCTTGTAATCGCTGAAATTATTGCTTTCCTAGTTGTGCTCACTTCACTTTGCATCATTTCCTATAAGTCCTTCCATTATGATTCTGTACTTATCATATACATCATTTCTAAAATCATTCCTTTTTAAAATACTCCATTACATTCATGCAACGTATTTTTAGTCATTCCTCCAATTCATAGACATCTATTTTCCATTTGTTTGCTACTACAAAAAGTATCATTAAAAATGTTTTAGTATTTAGGAGGCCTTTGTTTTTGTCAGTGACCTCCTTGGCATATGTATCTAGCAGTGGGATCTATGGGTCAGAGGGTATGAACACTTTAATCATTCTTTCCTCACATAGTTCCAAATTGATTTCTAGAATGATTGGATGAAACCATAACTCCATTAACAATGCATTAGCAGCAATTTTTGTGCTAGCAAAGAATTGTAAACAAAGTGGATAGCCATAGATTGAGGAATGACTAAATAAATTGTGGTACATGAATATTGAATATTACTATGCTGTAAGAAATGATGAATTGATGAGTGCAGAAATACATGAAAGATCTATATGAATTGATGCAGAGTGAAGAAAGCAGAGCCAAGAAAACAATATACACAATGATTACAACAATATAAATGGAAAGAACACACACATACACACACAAACACACACACACACGATCAAAAGTGAATGCTGCAAATTTATAAAAAGCAAATATAGCTCAAGAAGCAATATGAGAAGACCCTCTCCTCTCCCCCATGCCATCCCTTTGTATGGGGGGAGCACAAGTATTGTGCATTGCATGTATTTCCCGACTTTTTCAATGTGATGATCAGTGATGTTATTTTTCTGTCTTTAAAAATACCATTTATTTTGTGGGATGGCTATATGGTAAAGAGACAGGGAGAGGGAGGGAAAACTCCTTGAGGAAAATTATAGTGATTTTAAAAAGGCATCAATAAAAATTTACTGAAAAAATAGCACATTTGTAGGCTTATCTTTCCACAATCTCTCCAATACTTACTATTCCTACATTGTGTTATCCTTTCCAATTTTCTAGATGTGAGGTGAAGCTTTAGAGTTGTTTGGATTTGCATTTTTCATTAGTATTTGTAGCATTCTTTCATATAGTTTACTAATAGATTGCAACTCTTCTTTTAGACCTGTTTGTGTGTATTTTTAACCACTTATCTATTAGGGAATGGCTTTTGATCTTATATATTTCTGTTAGCTACCAATACATCTTGATATCAGACCTTCTTCACAAATATTAGATACAAAGATATTTAACCAGACTACTGCTTCTCTTCTTATCCTAGTTACATTAATTTTGTTTGTGCAAGAGCTTTTCAGTTTTATATAATCAAAATTATCTGTATTATCTTTGGTATTTGGTTAGTTAGGAATTCATTCTCTAGCTATAGATTCCAAAGATACAAGTTCTGTTTCTCTTCTAATTGTTTAATGGCATGATCTTTAATGTTAGTATCACACACTCATTTTGATTTTATTGTGTTGACCTAAAGCTAATTTTTGTCAAATTTCTTTCCAGTTTTCCCAATAATTATTATAAAATAGGGAATTCTTTCCTAGGTAATGTATCCTTTGAGTTTATTGTATCCTATGCTATTGAGTTCAGTTATTTCTGAATCTTTCTTGTCTAGTCTGTTCCACTTATCTATTTCTCTAATTTTCTTTACTACTGCCAAATAGTTTAGAGGAGTACTTCTTTATAATGTAGTTAGATGACTGGAAATGGTATTCTTCCTTAATTTCTACTTCTTAGGTTCACTCCATCTCTGGCCGGGTACCTGTCTTTCATATAATTTACGCTGTGATTCAGAAATCCAAATTTCATTTTCAAAAACCATATTTTTAACCAGCTATTCTAAAGGTCACAGCAGAATGGGCTAGGAACTGGGTGAACTTGGTAGGAGTGGCCTTGGGAGGAATAGAAGATGATCACAGATATGGGGGTGAAGGCAAAAGTATAAATATGCTACTTTCAACTAAAGTGGTGAGCTTGGAGGACTGAAATTGAATAACTATTATAATAGGAGTTAGATTGATGGGGCCTTCTCTGTAAGAATAAGTGAATCAGTAGAGCACTTGTGGAATTAATTCACTCCAAAGTTAAAAATGGGATTGGTAATGTTAGTGTTTGGAGTGTTCTTCTGTGAAGTCTCCTTCTAGATATGTTGCTACTGTTATTACTTCTCCTTAAAGATGAGAGTGGGATTCTGACTATCATATGGCAGTCCATCCCAGTGTATGCTATTGCTGATTCCCCTTAATCCCCTTAATCAACTCATCCATCCATCTATCTGTAAGGGTGGGAATTTTCACTTTGACACCAATTAATATAATCACAGTAGGCACAAACACCTTAACTACATCAATTAAAAGAGCAAATTAGGTATTGAAGAACTTGCCTATAATTTCATCACAATGTATGGACAAGCCCCTAATAAGTTTGGAAGGAGGCAGATGATACATAAGAACTCGTTTGTGGTTGGCTGAGAAGACTGAGTCATATTTCTTGGGCTACATATAAAAATAGCAAGTCAGTTGAGCAGTGAGTCAGTCAAGTGTTAAATCAGAAAGTTGGAACCAAAACACTGAGAGGCAATAATAGCCGTTGGCAGGGGAGTGAGGGAGAAGAGCTCTCTCTCCCCCTTCCTTTTCCCCTCCACACATGGTATTGACCACATTATTGGAGAAATTGGACCAGTAGGAGAAAACAGCTAGGAACAGAGAAAGATATACTGAGGGCAAATAGTCAGGAAATAAAGATTTATAGGGGGTACAGAGCCAAGATGGTGGAGTAAAAGCAGTGACTTGCTTGAGCTCTCCCCCAACCCTCTCCAAATACCTGTAAAAAATGGCTCTAAACAAATTCTAGAACAGCAGAACCCACAAAAAGAGAGAGTGAAACAAATTTCCAGCCCAAGACAACCTAGATGGTTGATTGGAAAGGTCTATCACGCTGAGATGGGAGAGGAATGCAATTTTGCATGGGTGCGCAGGCAAACCAGGCCTCAGCAAACCTCAGAAGACTGAATCATGGGCTGCTGTGGCAGTTTCCAGACTTCTCAACCCACAAACCCAAAGACAGCTTAGAAGGTCAGTAGGAAAAGTCTGTCTGACCATGGTGAGAGAGAAGTTTGGTCCCAGCCCCAGTGTGGGGCTGTACCCAGAGCTTCCAGTCCACAGACAGGGTGAATCAAATGGCTGATCAGAGGGGGATTTCAGGGGTCTCTTTGCTGGTGCTAAGGCAGGAATCTCTTGTTTTGCCCGTGCTAGGATCTGGGTCACAGTACTGGGTGGTTGTCCCGGGGTGAGGAGGAGCACTGGTGTAGTGGAGCTTGTAGTGGTGGTGGAGAGGGAATACTCCTCACAGTTCCAAGGCAGAAAAGAGTGCTTGTGGTCACTCATAGATCAGAGCACAGACCAGGAAAGGAGTAAACACCTCTCCTTTGATCATACCACCTTGGAAGAATGGGAAATTTATAGGTCCCTAGAAGGATCTCTGAAAATAGCTGCACAAAACGTCTGAAGCTTGGGACAGTACATTCTCCACACTGGAAACAGACTCCTACCTTAACAAAGAGTTTAAAACTGAAGTAATTGGCTGGGAACATGAACAAACAATGCAAAAAAAGTCAGACCATAGAATCTTTCTTTGGTGACAAAGAAGATCAAAACATACAACCAGAAGAAGACAACAAAGTCAAAGCTCCTACATCCAAAACCTCCAAGAAAAATATGAATTGGTCCCAGGCCATGGAAGAGCTCAAAAAATATTTTGAGAAGCAAGTAAGAGAAATAGAGCAAAAACTGGGAAAAGAAATGAGAGTGATGCAAGAAAATCACGAAAAACAAGTCAACAGCTTGCTAAAGGAGACCCAAAAAAATACTGAAGAAAATAACACCTTAAAAAATAGCTTAGTGGCAGCTAGGTGATGCAGTGGATAGAGCACTGGCTCTGGAGTCAGGAGGACCTGAGTTCAAATCCGGCCTCTAACTCACTAGCTGTGTGACCCTGGGCAAGTCACTTAACCCCGATTACCTTGCAAAAAAAAAATAGCTTAACCCAAATGGCAAAAGAGGTCCAAAAAGGCAATGAGGAGAAGAATGCCTTCAAAAGCAGAACTGGCCAAATGGAAAACGAAGTCCAAAAGCTCACTGAAGAAAATATTTCCTTAAAAATCAGAATAGAGCAAATGGAAGCTAGTGACTTTATGAGAAATCAAGACATTATAAATTAAAAAAAAGAATGAAAAAAATAGAAAACAATGTGAAATATCTCATTGGAAAAACAACTGACCTGGAAAATAGATCCAGGAGAGGGAATTTAAAAATTATTGGACTATCTGAAAGCCATGATCAAAAAAAGAGCCTAGACATAATCTTTCAATAAATTATCAAGGAAAACTGCCCTGATATTCTAGAACCAGATGGAAAAATAGAAATTGAAAGAATCTATCAATCACCTCCTGAAAGAGATCCCCAAAGGAAAACTCCTAGGAATATTGTAGCCATATTCCAGAGTTCTCAGGTGAAGGAGAAAATATTGCAAGCAACCAGAAAGAAACAATTGAAGTATTGTGGAAACACAATCAGGATAACATAAGATTTAGTAGCTTCTACATTCAAGGACCAGAGGTCTTGGAATATAATATTCCGGAGGTCAAAGGAGATAGGATTCCAACCAAGAATCACCTTCCCAGCAAAAGTGAGTATAATCCTTCAGGGGAAAAAATGGTCATTCAGTGAAATAGAGGACTTTCAAGCATTCTTGATGAAAAGACCAGAGCTGAATAGAAAATCTGACTTTCAAATACAAGGCTCAAGAGAAGTATGAAGAGGTAAATAGGAATCATAAGGGACTTATTAAGGTTGAACTGTTTACATTCCTGCATGGAAAGATGACATTTGTAACTCATGAGACCTTTGTCAGTATTAGGGTAGTTGGAGGGGAAAAATTTTTATATATAAATATATATATATACCTATAATTTTTTTCAGATATATGTATATATATGGGGGGGTGGGCACAGGGTGAGTTGAAGATGAAAGGATGATATCTGGAGAATAAAATTAAGGGGTGAGAGAGGATTATACTGGGAGTAGGAAAAAGGGAGAGGTAGAATTATCTCACATAAAACAGACAAAAGGCTTTTACAGTGGAGAGGAAATGGGGGAAGATGAGAGGGAATGAGTGAATCTTATTCTCATTGGATTTGGCTTAAGGAGGGAATAACATACACACTCAATTGGGTATGGAAATCTATCTTACCCTATAGGAAAATAGGAGGGAAGGGGATAAGAGAGCAGGGGGATGATAGAAGGGAGGGCAGATTGGGGGAGGAGGTAATCAGAAGAAAACACTTCTAAGGAGGGACAGGGTCAAAAGAGAGAATAGAATAAATGGAGGGTGGGGTAGGATGAAGGGAAATATAGTTAGTTTTTCACAACACGACTACTATGGAAGTGTTTTGTATGTTGATACATGTTTAACCTGTATCAAGTTGCTTTCCTTCTCAATGAGGGTGGGTGGGGAGGGAGGAAGGGAGAAAATTTGGAACCCAAAGTTCTAAAAACAAATGTTAAAAATTGTTTTCACATGCAACTGGGAAATGAGATATACAGGCAATGGGGTATAGAAATCTATCCTGCCCTATAGGAAAATAAAAGGGGAAGGGGATACGAGAAGGGGGGGAGATAGATAAGAAGGCAGATTAGGAGAAGGGGTAATCAGAATGCACACCATCTTGGGGTGAAGGGAGGGATGAGCTGGGGAGAAAATTTGGAACTCAGGATCTTGTGGAAGTGAATGTTGAAAACTAAAAATAAATAAATTAATAAGAAAAAAAATATTTATAAAGCACTTACTATGTTCCAGGCAAGTTGCTCAGCACTGGGCATACAAATAAAGGTATAAGACAGCCCTTTCTCTCAAGGGACTCAGAATCTAATGGGGGAAACAGCATGAAAACAATTATATACAAGATAAATTGGAGATAGTAGAGGGAGAACACTAGCATTAGGGGAAATCAAAAAAGTCTACTTATAGAAAATGAGATTTTATCTGAGACTTGAAGGAAGTCAGAGAAATCAGGAGGTGAAGATGAAGAAGGAGAACATTCCAGCCATGAGGGACAGCCATTGAAAATACCCAGAGTTAGAAGATGGAGTGTCTTGTTTGAAAGACGGCAAGGAGGCCTGGGTCACTGGATCACAGAATACATGAGGCAAAGGAGTGGTAGTTGGGGGGTGGGGCATAAGATGTAAGAAGACTGAAAAAATAAGAGGGGGTCCAGGTTATGAATGGTTTTGAGTGTCAAACAGAGTTTTATATTTGAGCTTGGAGGTAACAAGAAATGGCTGGAGCTGATTGAATGCAGGGGCGGGGAGTGGTGACATGGTCAAGACCCACATTTTTGGAATATTTGATGGCTGAATGGAGCATGTAGTAGAGTGGGGAGAGACTTGAAGCAGAGAGACCAACCAGAAAACTACTTAAACAGTTCAGTCAGAAGATGATGAGGGGCTGTACCAGGATGTTGACAGTATTGGATAAGAGAAGGGGGCATATACAGAAGATGTTATGCAGGTAAAATTGACAAGACTGAACAATAGATGGGATATGGGGAGTGAGAGAGGGGGTGAGGAACAGAGAATAACACCTAGGTTTTGAGCCTGGGTGACTGGGAGGATAGTGGTACCCTCAACAGTAATAGCGAAGTTTGGAAGGGGAAAGTGTTTATGGGAAAAGACAATGAGTTCATTTTTGGACACATTGAGTTTAAGATGTATAGAGCATTCAGTTCAAGATGTCTAACAGATAGTTGGAGATGTAATTCTGAAGTTTGGGAGAGTAGTTAGGAATGAATAAGTAGAAATGAGAGTCATCAGCAGAGATTACAAATGAATCCATGAGAAATGATGAGATCACCATGTGAAAAAGAGGGTGAAGAAATGAGAATTCAAGGCAGAGCTTTGAGAGAAGCTCACCTTTAGCAGGTGCAATCTGGATGAAGGTCCAGCAAAGGATACTGAGAAAGAGTGGTCAGACAGGTAGGAGAAACAGGATAGGATAGTAGCATAAAAACCTAGAGAGAAGACAATATTAAGGAGAAGAGATTGACAATGCCAAAGACTACAAAAGAATTCAAGAAGGATGAGGATTTTAAAAAGACTATTCATTAGATCTGACTATTAAAAGATCACTGATAACTTTGAAGAGAGAAGTTTTGATTGAATGATGACTGTAGAGAATTAAGAAGAGAGTGAAAGGAAAAGAAATGGAGGTATAGATTATCAATGGCTTTCTCAAGGAATTTCACCATAAAAGGGAGAAGAGATAGGGGATGATAGTAAGTAGGGGATGGATAGATCCAGTGAAGGGTTTTTGAGGATGAGGGAGACACATGAGTATGTTTGTAGGTAATAGGAAAACAGCAAGTAGACAAAGAGACATTAAAGATAAGTGAGAGAGTAAGGGTGATGGAGGAGGTAATCTGCTAGAGAAGAAAGGATGGAATTGGATCACATATACACATGAAAGGCTTTGCCTTGGCAAGGAGAAGAGCTACCTCTTCATGTGACACAGTGGTGGAAGAGATAGTGGCAGAAAGTATCTGGGTGATGAGATGAGGATGAGGGAAGAAGAGGGATCTAATGGCTTCATTTTTTTTTCATTGAAATATGAGTCAAGATTCTTAGTTGAGATGGTGTGGGATACTGAGCCATAGAAGGTGTAAGAAGAGATGAAAAGCATTGGTAGAAACACTGTGGTAAGTGGGATAGTAAGTTAATCAGGGAAGTATAAAAAGATTGCCTTGCAGTAGGGAGGACCCAATTGAGGTTATATAACATATAAACATATATAAATCTGTAGGAGATCCAATCAGCATGGTTTCATGATTTTCTTTAGCTGCATTCAGTAAGTAGCAGCAAAAACAGCAGTTGGTGGGAGTGATCTAAGGTTGAGGTTTGGCAGAGCAAGTTCAGTGATATGAAAAGGGGGAAAGGGTTTGATAGAATAGGACAGAGTAGAGTTGAACTAATTCACCAACAGGTCAAGATGAAGAAGGAAGGAGAGTGGATCTAGTGTAGAAGTGATGACCTGGGAAAGAACTGAGAGGTTGAGGGATGGGAGGTCATGGTGTGGATGAAGAACAGAGTTTGGGATTGCAAGGCAGAGTTAGAGGTATAATGACAATAGATTATGATCAGATAGGAGAATTTCAGGGTTCATGAATGTGGTGATGGCAAGATCAATGATATGGTCCTTTTTGTGTATGGCTCAGGTAGGCTGGAGGAATAGGTCATGTGAAATGAGGAAGTTGAAGAACTGGGAATTTAGGGTATTTGAGGGAGTATCAATATGTATGTTGAAGTTTCTTAGCACGAAGGCATACACTGAACTCATAGAGGAAAGAAGGCGAGGGTCCTAGAGGTTGGTAGATAACAACTAATAGATTTTAATTGGATGATAGATATGGTTTCTTAGTCATTGAGGAATGAAGGTTCAACAAAAGGAGAGATAACATCTCTATTCTCCCACCTCTAATTTGGAAGATGAAAAGGAAAAAGTTGAAGGGGAAGGGAAGCTGCCCTGTCCCTCACGTAGCATCCATGGGTCTATGAGTACGTGGCATCTATGTTCCTTTTGAATTTATTCTTTCCTGATTTTAGACAAATAAGTGTCCCAAGGTAAGGATGACCATGTGACCTGGTGAAGTTTGGGAGATCCAGAAGTCACATTGCTGCCTGGATGAAGTAGCAGTTGTTGCTAGAACAGTAATGGCCAACAATAGATGAAGTACCAGCACATGGAAGTGGAAAGATAGTCACCTTAATATGGTGACAACTTTAGGGAAAGACATATTCTGCCTCTCCCAATCCCCATCAATGTCAGAGAAAAGTGCTAGCTATGAACTCAACTGAGGCACTGGCTCTCAGAGTCCAGCAGAGAGCTTCATATAGCAGGAGATTTATGAGGACTCTCTGAAGGGAAAATTTTTTTTTCTAGTAAGTAGGAGCTGTGAGGTAATCCTTTGCTACATCTGTTCTCTGCACATATGATTTACTATCATTGTACTTTAATTTTAAGCCAACTTTACCCAGGGACTTTGTGTGTACAAGGGGTTAGTGTGCCCCAAACCTTGGGGGAAAATTTTTTTTAACTAACTGTTCTTGTGTACCATCTCAGTAAAAAGAGCTTTGCTAAAAACTAATTGAGGCTTTTGGCTGATAATCAATGGGAAACACACTAGTGGGGGCTCATGAGGGACAGTATTAGAAATGCTAGCCCCTTGTGGTTATTCTTAGAAGGGAGGGAGTAAGTAGTAGTTAGCTTCTAGGGACTTCCAAGCCATAAGTGATGGTTTAGGTTGGGGAGAACGACCCCAGAGGTGGTGATACATATCCATTATTCTCTCCTTCCCCTTCCAGCCTTCCTTCCCTCACTTCCTCTTTTTCTCTTCTGTCCCTGTTTAAATATGACTACAGTGAGGGATGTGGGTCAAGGTGTAGAACCCCATCCTGAATGTATTCAGCTTGTCTTATTTTCTAACCTCATCAACCTTGCCTCTCCTTTCCTCCATTCTTGCTGTTCCTGCTGCCATTTCCCTTGCCTTGACTGAACCATTAGGGCTCACTTTCACACAGATTTGTGAAGCATCTAAAATTATCTAATGGCATGATAATGTCCAATATTCCCATGTGACAGAATGAGGAATTTGAGGTCCCAAGTAGGGAAGGGGTTCCCAAGGTCATAAAGTGAGTCTGGGGCAAAGCAAGGACTAGAAAGCCAGGTCTCCTCACTTACAGGGCAGTGCTCTGTCCATCACACCAGGGTGCTTCCCCTGTATCAAACCAAGTCATGTTTTGGGTCTTTTCTCCCCTGTTTAGACCACAAGGGAGGCGTCTTGTTTCATTCATCTTTGCGCTCTCCAGTGTAGACTACAGGACTTTTCATGGAGCAGGCATTCATAAGTGTTTGACTAAGGGTGAACATTTTTACAACTGAGCTTCCAGCATCGAGTGCATGGTTTGAAGTGCGTTAGGAGTTTTCTATCTGAACCACAAATACACCTTAGCTCAAAACTAGCTCTAGTCACTCCTTAAAGTCATCAATTCACTTCTTGGAACATGGGAAAGGAATCATAAACTTTAGAGATGGGAAAGATCATAGAAGTCATTTAGTCCAACCTTTTAATTTTACAGATGAGGGAAATGAGGTTCTGAGAAGTTAGGTGGTCAAGGTCATACAGCTGGGCTAGGATTTGAACCCAGGTCCTCTGACATCCAATTGAATGCTCTGTCCAATCTATCATGCTGCCTCTCTAGGAGTTCCCTTTGGCAGGATTATAGTATTGCTTTGTGACTTCAGTTGGGCCTCTGAAAACCATTCTAATCCTCAATGCTGGAATTTCCTGTAGCCCATGAGGAAGGATAGAGTGATGACATCCCATCCTGCCATTCTAAAACCCATAGGTATTACATTTCTGTCTCATCCCCTGAAGAGATGTTAGGGAGGTAAAATCCTGTAGAAAACTACCTGCTGATAGGGACAGTATAGTGGACTTGTGAATAGATGGCATCTCAAGGGAAATGGCCTCGGAGAATTCACTAACACACTTCATATTAATTAACAGGGTCACATTTGTAGTTAGGTTGTAGGGATGGGAGAAATTGAGTTTGCAGTAGTAACAGCCAAGAGCCCTGCTAGCTTCTGCCCTGGTCAGAGCCCATCTGGAGTTCTGTTTTCACTTCTAAGGGCATTCTTGAAAGTCTTCAAGAAAAGGCTGGGTTGGGAGAGTGAGGGGATCAGAGACTAAGCCACTGAAGATCGATTGAAAGATGAAGATGTTTAGGCTGAAGAAGAAAAGACTTAGGAGGCAAATGAGACCAGAATTGGTAAGCTCTGGCCCTAGGGCAGAGGCTGCTTCTTTGCCCTGTATGATACTTCCTTTTGGGTGTGGCCAGCCCTTGGTCCACTGCTCTGGAGAGCTGGGGGTGTAGTGTTGAGTGTCAGAAGCCTCCTAATGTTTCCTGGTCTTGACTGGGACAAAGGAAGATAACAAATTTCATTTCTAATATTTGTTGCTTTGATAGGGAGCAGCATCTACCTGGGAGCTTTTAAGAGGCCCTCCCTTGGTAACAAATCTGCAAACACTTAAGTGCACCTGAGCATTCTAAATGACCCCCTGCTGCCTCTTTCTACAAAGTGATGCATCCTTTTGTTCAGGAAATAACCCCCAGGCGAGGGAATCTGTTTTGTGAATTCTGGTTTGCTACCTGGTGGGTTTTGTGGAAACGTCAACACCCCAGCTCAGAAATGGCAGCCAGCAATTCCTCAAGAGTTCTTGAAGCCAAGTAAAGGCCTTCCAGTAGGTAACTGCAAGGGACACTTGCATATGGTATCACATTCCAGATTGGCAGGCTTGCTGTTCCTGAAACTCTGCACTCAGTGCCCAACATCTGTGCTTTTGTAGTGTCTTCCCCCATACCCAGATTCTCTCCCTCCTCAGCTGCTCCCTCTTAAAACTGCTTGCTTTCTTCAAGGGTCAACTCACATGCCATTTTCCTTATCCTCTCAGGAGTTAGTACTCAACCTCCTGTTTACAGGTTGTATCCCATCAGTATAGTGCAAACTTTTTGAGATCAAGGACTGTTTTCTTTTTGTCTTTTTATCCCCAGCACCTAGTAAAGTGCCTTGCATAATATTTGTTAGATTAGAAAGAGAAGCCTTGTTGATGGCCCGTCTCCCTTTCTTAAGCCTCCTCCCTTAGCCAGAGGCCCTCCATTCCATTCTTCCCCCACTCTCCCACACACTCAAATTCCAGCTCTGGTCTTCTCTCTGCAGCTCCTCTCAACACTCCCCTAAGTTTGGTGATCCTTCATAGCAGCGTAAGCATGGAAGACCACCTTTGGATTTTGAGCCTGATACTAGATAACAAAACTCAGTACTGGTGGTCACTGCATGCATGACCTTGGCAAGCTTTCTCCTTTCCGGATCCCACTTTGCTCTTCAATAAAGTGGTGTGTAAAGGAGGGAGTTGGATTAAATGATCTCTGTGATCACTTCCAACTCCAGATACTGCATCTATATTTAATCTAGAACCCATAAGATTAAAAAAAAAAGAATAAATTTTTTATGATCTTTTCAGGTATAATGGAAAGGCTGATAGTGGAGGTGTTTATCAAAACATGAAGTTGACTGAATTCGTGTGCCTTGGCTTCACTAGAGCCACAGGATAGGAAAGACTGGCAAGTGATTGTCACAGGGTTTAGAGTTGAAAGGACACTTGAGATCAATATAGGTCATAAGTGTAGACGCAGACCTAGAAAGGACATAAAAGATCATCTAATCCAGCTTCCTCATTTTGCAGATGTCTGGCCCAGACAGACCATGGGCCTTGCCCAATGTTCCACAAGCAGTAGAGTTGGAATCTGCATCCAAATCACCCAACTCCTAATTTGATGCTTTTTCCCCCTATAACACACCAACCATTTTGTAAAAAGGGAAATTGGGGTGTAGAAAAGGGAAGTTATTTCCTTCTTGTCACTAATGAGAAAGGGGGGGAGGGAGAGAGAGAGAGAGAGAGAGAGAGAGAGAGTTAGAGTTCATCCAATGGACTGGAGAGTTTGGCTTAAAATAGCTAAATAAATCTTTAATATTTCTAATTGTAAATGTACATAAATTGCACAGCCACATGGAATTTCTGAACACCAACACCTTTCTCTGTACAATATTACATAGTTTAAAAGTCAAGACTGGAGAAACTCCAGGCAACAGTTCAACTTTTTGCTTTTTTTAAACTTTTTTTTTCCTTTTCACATACTTACAAAATGGAGGTGAGCCTGTTTTCATTTTTTCTTTATAAGAGTCTCTAGAAAACAGAGTGAGGCTGGGCTTCAGCAAATAGACAGAGGGAAGGAAAGAGGTATATCTTAGGAGTTGGCGAGATGCTCTGTGGGGATTTAGGGTTGTGGAAGGTGACATCTTCACCATATCTTCTGAGAAGTTGGAGAAAGGATGGTCATTCACAAGAAATTAGGCAGTTAACTGAGAAGAAAAATTAAGCCCCTGTCCCCTTCAAATGACCTTGGAAAATGCGATGATTTCTCGTTTATTTTTGGCTTATCAACAGCAGGGTCTCCAGGGACAATCTGTTCTTCATCTGAGCTCTGTAAAAACCACTGGTGAGGGGTGGGGAGGTGTTTGCAGCAGTTGGGCCCAATAGCTCTCATAGGGCAGGGACCATTTATTTAGCTCTACCATGGCTGGTGGGAGAGAACATTTTGGGCTCTCCTGCCTTCCTCTTAGCTGGAGGTATTTGGTTCCTTGGGGATATTTTTTGGTTAGGTGTGTTGCTAACCTCTGCCATGGTCCTAGGACCCTTCATGGAGGCCATCGATGACTCATGGGGGAACAGCAGCGTCCTATCCGACAGGTCTGGAAGAAGAGGTTGATTTCCCTGGGTAAGGTTCAGTTTCATTTGGCTTCCTCCAGCCCTACCCAAAACTGGCATACCAGTTTCTCTACATCTGACCTCCTGGAAGGGAGGATGAGTAGGAGCTCTTCAGATTAAGAGGACTCACCTGGGCCATGCCAGGAAGGCCTGGTAAGTCCAAGACTCTTAGGACCATGACTCCTGAGGAAATATTCCTGTGGGGATGGGGCCTGTGGCTGTGATTGTCAGTGCTATGTGACAGCCCCTCAGATGGTGCCTTATCCTGAAAAGGCAAAAGCATGGCCCTTCACAGAGCAGATTGGGTCCATTCCCCCAGTTAAGCTCTCCCGGAACCAAATTTAAAAAAAAAAAAAAAAAGCTAGATCCTATTTTCAGCAATATTCTGATAACCCGGGGAAAATCTTTTTGTTCCAATCCCATAAATTACCAATCCTAGGAGTTTAGTGCTAGGACCTCAGAGGTTATCTCTTCCAACCTCTTCATTTTATAGATGAAGAAACTGAGGCCTAGAGAAGAAAAGTGACTTTCTCAGTCACACAGCTAGTTAAGGGGGCAGAGCTGGGATTCAAACTCAAGTTTCTTGATTCTAAATCTGGAACTTCCCACTATACCACAGCTGTCTCCAATCAACTCAAACTTAAAAAAAAAAATCCCAACCCTCCTACTGCTCCTCAACTCTGTTTTTTTTTAAATGAGGGAAAATAAAAAATAAAATTCCAAGTCATTCTACAAGCAGCTGCCCAATCCTGTCTGCAAGGCAGCACCAGGCGCGAATCACTATATACAGCTGATAGTGAAATAGTTACATTACAATCAAACACCGAGAGAACATTTACAAAAAAAGTTGTCAGACTTGCATTAAGATAAAAATCGGTGGACAGTCTGTACACTTTACAGTTTTTGCACCAGATAAGGCTCTCGCCATAGAGAGCATTAGAATGAGCGAGCAGGTGACAAATGTTATATATAGTGGTCTTCAGTCCCTTGTTGACTTTCTCCCTGGCTGTGGGGACTTGGTCCCCAGTATTGCTATGAGACACACATTTCAGAAACAGAAACTGGGGGTAGAGGAGGTGGGGAAGAAGATAAATCTTTTCTATTTTTTGAAAACAAAAGGAAAAAAAGAAATGGAGTGCTTATAAATATGGGTATAGAGGACCAGTCTGTAATTGGTAACTAAATATTATGATGGGCAGGAAATTAAAAACAAAAGCCCCCGCCTAAGGGTGTCTGAGTTCCCCACATCTGGCATGGTTTCTCAGATGTATAGGTAGGGCCAAACTCAGTGGCTTGAGGTCCCCCTGTAGGATGAACGGGGTAAAGAGGCAGTGAAGGGCAAAGACAGGGGACAAGGATGCTATTCAACTTCCAACTCAATCAGCAACTCCCCTCTTCACACAGGGCTGAATTTCTTCCCACAAAGTTCACCCAAAGACTCTTGTTTATTGGAGAGCTTCCCCCCAACCCAGAATCTCCTGGGGAGTTGGGGAATGGGGAAGCACATCTCCACCCCTAATGCTTATTTCCGATCATCTCATCTTCTAACTAGACTACCATCCATCACAGGATGAGCCTCTCCAGCCCTGACCAAATGAAATGGAATTAAATCAGTTTCATGGAAACATTCCCCCAAGGATCTCTGCTCCTTCCCCAAGCCACCATTTTGGCAGAAATCTATTGGTGGATTTGAGTCTTGGAGGAATTTGGAAATGGTAGTTTCTGCTCCTAATGGTCAAGAGTACCCTGTTATTCCTAACCTTCCTGCTACATGGATTTTCAGTGGCCTTTCTGAGGGATGCTTTGTCTTGATTTCAGGCCCTTCTCCAAAGCTAGCTGATTTAGTTAGTAGGGAGAGTACTCAGAGCCTGCTCCCTGCTCTACCACCTGAATTCTGATTTGGGAAAGGGGGGTGGTGGTCTGACCACATCAGGAATGCAAAAGGCATTCACAGCTTGGGGAAGGGGAAAAAAAGCAGAGATTTCTAGGGACCCAGCATGCCAGCCCTAACTGGAATAATTGAGGTCCTGGGGAAAATTAAGTTGGAGGGGAAGAGTTGAGGTTTTTCACCTTCTCTTTGGCTGGTTTCTTGGACCAGCCTCTGCAAGGATATGACAAAGAGAGACCTGGTCTGCAGCATGGAGTTTGTGGGCACTGAGTTGGCACTGGCAACTTGGCTCTGGCTAGAGGCAGGACTCAGTGCTCCATCCACACCCCCTCATTGGTGGACCTGTTCAATATGACTGCTCAGTTGAGCCCCCTAATATGGGTCAAAAAAGATCTCTTCCCAACCCTGCCTCCAAAGAGCTGTCCTGGCTAGACTTTCTCTGACACAGGATGGAAGGGGACAGCACCAGAAGATCCTGACTTTGAACCACAACACACAAGAAAAGTAAAAACAAGAACAAAAAGCCAGCCCTGGCCCTGGACGTGTGGGTCCCATGGGTCCGGGACGGGGTGGGGAGCAGGAGAAAGAGCACAGTCCGGACTGGCCAGCGGGCTGTGTGCACGGGGGGCCTGCCGGCTCCTTGCTGCTGTTCCTGTTGGGTGATCATGTTTAACATCCTTCAGGGCTCTTAATTCCCATGTAGTGCGTGCGCTCAATTTAAAGGGCCTGTATTCCAGAAAACGAGCGGGTTTTGTTTCTAATGCATACTGTGAAAGGAAAAAAAATTACAATTACCAATCTCCTCCTGGGCCTCTCCAGTACTATGATTATTATTTACATCATTAATTATTTCTCTTCTCCAGTTAGCTCATGGCTCACATACTCCCTGTAAGAACCTCTTAAATAAAGCTGGTGGGCAGAGGAACACTCTCTGGGACTCACTTAGACTTCCTCCAAGAAATACATTATGGCCCTTCATGTAGAACATTAAAAAGGGATACTACTTTTCCTGGGGCTTGAAGACCCACTTTTGGGCTTCCTTATAGGATAGCCCAAAGTCTGGAGTCAAGGGCATACATAGGGTTAACAGGTAGAAGGAACCTTAAGAGATCAAAGTATCACAAGGGACCTCAGAGACCAACTGATTCAACCTTTTCATTTTATAGACAAGGAAACTGAAGAGAAATTGTGACTTGCCCAAGGTCACCTAGGTAGTGAGAGCTAACAATTTGAACTCAGGTCTTGGAATCACAGATTTAGAGCTGGAAGGGGCCTTCAAGGTCATCTAGTTCCACCTCCTTATTTGACAGAAGAGATGAATAGGGCCAGAGACATTAAATTCCTTGCCCAAGGTTGCACAAATAGTAAGTGGCTCTCGACTCCAGATTCTGCAGTCTTTTCCCTACTCCATCCACTTCCTTTTCATCTGCCTCCAGGATACTGTTCCAGGAATGTATGTCACTGGAATAAAAGTGAAAAAGGGCCTTAGAGACCTGATTCAACCCATGCAGTTAATAGATGAAGAGTCCCAGAGACAAGGAGGGATTTGCCCGAGGTCGCAAAGCTAACAAGTAGGAGAGCAAAGATTTTAGCCCAGGACCTCTGACACGACTGTACTGTTTCCCAGGAAGCAGCTTTCCTTTTGTGGCTTTCAGGTCTTCACAAACTGGAATAAAATTTTTTAAAAGTGCTAAATTTCCTTGTGTGGGGTCTATTTAACCAGCGGTAGGAGGAAAAAAAAAGTCAGCATGGATGGGAGGAAAACAGGACAGGAGATGAAATAAATCTTCTTTCTTTGTTCCCCTTGCCAAGAGTGTCTGAGCCAACTTTCCACCTCGGTTTACTGTAGGTCAGTTAAATCAGCCTTGGCCTGAGAGGCCTTTAGTGAAGGCTATGCTCCACAGTGGATTCACGGGTAGACTTAAAAAAAGGCTAATAAGTTATCACAGAAGCCTACAACACTGGGTGGGGTCTGGAGTCTCGGGAACTTGGGTTAGGGGGAGTCAGAAGGGGTATGGGAGCTTTCCCCCTTTCCTATTTGATTGGAAGGGATGAGTCACTTCCTTTACATGCTTTCTTCCATAGTTCTCTCTAGTAGTTGACCTTCATTATAGCCTCCTAGTATAACTAAAAACAAAACAACAACAAAAATCCAGTTGTTACTGGAGTAAGGACAAAGGGTAATAAGTCTCTGGCTGGGCCTTTCCCCTCCCTGCTCCCCTTCCATATCACACATGATAGATACTATGGCAACCTCTATCAAGGAGAAACCTTTGAAAGACTCCAAAGGGGGATGGGTTGTCTCAGGAGGTCCTTATCACTAAAACTCTTCAAGCAGAGACTGGATGATGACTTAAGAAAGTGAAGAGAGGTTCAGAGATTAAATAAGATGATATGGAAGGTCCCTTCCAACTTTAACACTCCTCTGGACTTTTTATGGTTTGGCCAAAGGCCCAAAGAGGTCAAGGATCATCAAATTTTGGACCCAAGGGTACCCGGAAGGGATCTTAGACATTTTTACATGCATTGGTAGAGGCGAATGAGGGAGTAGGTTTGCCTACTATGGATCTGTGCTCTTGGTATCTTGGAGCAAACTCAAAGAAATCATTAAATGTCCTTGTGTGGGGTCTATTTGGAGACCAACTTTAAGGAGAGGGGAAAGAAAACAGGATGGAGACATGGGGAACAGGGCTAGAAGTGAAGAACTCTATTTGCTGCTTCCTTTTCAGCTCAGTGGGAACCACAGAGGTAGACGCTCCACTGGGTGGGTAGCTCTTCAGGAGCCCCCTCCTATATGAAAGTACCAATTCCCCCACAGAGGAAAGGAGCACACTGTCCTCCAAGCTTTTAAAAGCAGAGGGGAGAGGCTTAAAAGTTCTTCATCCTGGAAAAGAGAACTTGGGGTAGGTGGGATGGGGGTGGGGAAGCATAATTATTGTCTCCAACAGTCTGAAGACCTACCACATGGAAGAAGGATTAGACTTATTTGGCCTGGCCCCTGAGGGAAGAACTGGAAATACTAGGGGGGAAAGCTACAGAATGGCAGATTTGGGCTCACCAGAACTTTCTAACAATCAGAACTCTTCAGCAATGGAATGGATTGCCTCAATAGATAGTAATTTCCCTATCGCAAGCAGAGGATATGTGCTTACTTCTCAGGGATGTGGTAAAGGGTATTCCCGTTAAGGTATGGGTTGGACTAGGTAGCCTCTGGGGTCCCTTCCAACTCTGCAATCCTATGGGCTTATCTTTCGTGAACTGTCTTCCATTTTAGGGCTATTCTGCCTAAAATAACTAGGACCCACCTTCTAAAATCAAAGCACTCTTCCCTGGGCAGTGCTAGAGCAATACTGATCTGGGGGAGGTGGGGGAGGGGGCAGTCTTGGGGGTGGGGTTGCAGTGAATCTTGATTTCTTTACCCTCTCTCTCCCTTACAGAAATTAACCGAAGCATTATCAGCCCCTGTGAGAATCTGGAGATTTGTCCAGCTCAAGAAGAAAAAGGGAATTGGTTTAAACATTTACACATCAAAAAAAAATCCACCAACAGTGACACTTTGCAGTTTGGTTTTCTGGTATTTTTTTTTTCCAAATATAACATTTTTTTCCCTTAGGCCATACAACTCCCACATATGTCTTTTTTTTTCCACCTTCCCCCAAACACACGGGCTTTAGCTTCTTGGGGAGGGGAGAGGAGAGGGAGGAGGCAGTGCCTTCTGCCCCCCAGTGCATCAGTCACACACGCTGGCTCCTATCCCGGCTGGCCTGGTGTCTTGGGGGGAGGGAGGGGAGAGATGAACCATTGTCTGAAGTGGCTGTCGCTCCTGCTGCCCCCGGTGCATTGGGCTGGAGATCTTGGGGTTTTTATTTCTATATTTTACTTCTGTCTCCTCCTCCCCCCGGGCCCAGCGGCAGTGGCAGCGCTCCTCCTCCCTCCGAGTGAGTTAACAATTGCTGCTGTTTCTGAATTCGCCATTCTCTGTAATCTGCAATTTGGTTGGGTTTGTGGGGGAGATGCCGTTACGGGTCTGCATGCTGTACCTCTCTTTCAGCTGGGTCAGGGCGCTCATGAGGCGTGCATTGGCTGCATCCAGTGAGGCGATGCGTTTTTCCTGTGAATGACAGAGTAGCCGAGGGAGGAGTCACTGGGGAGGGGTGGGCTTGGAATACTGGCTCCTTCCCAATGTTCCCCGATATGGCCTGGCTTTAGCTCAACAGGCCTATAGGTTTCTAAGTAGGTTCAACTTTTTCAACTCAACTTTTCCATCCCAGGGTTGGGGAGGTCAGGGAAAAGAAATGAAATTATAACTCATCTCTGAAGTGGTCTGTTCACTCATTGATCTACAGAATGTTAGTGATGTAGGGCACCTTTAAAACAAAACACCTTTAGACAACTCCAAAACTAAGCAGTCAATCTCACCCAATTCATAGATGAGGAAACCAAGGCACACAATGGGCGAGGGAGTTGTTCAAGGTCACATAGCCAGTTAATGGCTAGTTAAAGGCTTTGAACCTAGTTACTGATGAATTCAAATCAAACGTTCTTTCCATTAGTCTATGGTGCCTTTCAATTCTTTTTGGGCATTCTGTCTGACTACTCCTTCTCAGACTCCTTTGATGACTCATCACCTGTATTATGTCCCTTAACTATGAGTATTCTCCAAGGCTCTGTTCTGGATCTTCTTCTAACTGTATATTCTCTTGATGACCTCATCAGCACCCACGGATTTAATTATCATCTCTATGCAGATGGCTTCACACATCTATATATCTAGCCCCAGTTTCTTCCCTAAATGTCACTCCTGCATCACCAATGGTGTCCCACAATTACCTATTGGCCGTTGCAAACTAGATGTCCTGAAGACATCTCAAGCTCAACATCTTAAAACTGAACTCATTATCTTTCTTCCCTCTTCACCTCACCCCTCTCTTCTCTATTTCTTTCAAAGGCACCACCATTCCCCCAGTGTCCCAGGCTGTAACCTCAGCCTTATCATCTTCTCACTCTCTCTTATGCCATATAGACAACCAGTTGCCAAATCTTGCTATTTCTTTCTTCACAATAATTCTTGAATCTGACTCCTTTTTTTCCCACTCACACTGCCTTAGTTAAGACCCTTACTACCTCTCACCGAGATTACTGCAACAGCCTCCTAATTAGTCTACCTGCTTTGTCTCATCACTTCAGTTTATCCTCCATAGTGCTGCCAAAGTGATTTTCCTTATGTGAAAATCTATCCATATCATTCCCCAATTTAAGAAATTTCGGTGACTCCCTTTTGTTTCTAGGATAAAAAATAAACACCTCTGTTTAGCTTTGAAAGGCCTTTACAAGCTTCATTTCTAACTTCACTGGCTGGCCCCTAAACTCCCCTTTGTGTGTGCACTCCGTAACTTAGCCAAGACGGCCTTTTCTGTTCCTCCTATATTATACTCCATCTCCCTTCTCAGTGCCTTTGCACTGGTCATTCCACATGCCTGGAATGCCCTCCATCCTTACTTCTGCTTCACTGACTCCCTCTCTTCTTTTGTGATTCAACTCACATGTCATCTTTCCTAATCCCTTCAAATACTAGGGACTTTCCTCCCAAACTACCTGGCCTCTCCCAAACTATCTGGTGTTTATTTAAATTTATTCTCTTAAATTTATTATTAAAATTATTAAATTTATTCTGTATATAGTGACAGATGTCTTTATTGTCTTCCCCGTTAGAATGTAAGCTCTTTGAGAGTAGGACCCACTAGGATGGGTTGGAGTGAGTCTTGATTTTTTTGCTCTCTCTCTAGCTTACAGAGGTTAGGGACTGGGGGATTATCAGTTCATTCATTTTATCTCTATCCCTAGTGCCTAGCACAGTGCCTGCCACATAGTAGGTACTTAATAAATGCCTGTTAGTTGATTGTTCTATCTCACAATAATATTATCTAACGCAAATTTTGTTGTTTGATCTATGAGAATATCATGGAAAACTGTAAAATGCTTTCCTGAAATTAAGATATCTATGGCATTCCCCAATCAAATACCCTAGCAAAAAAGCGAATAAGGATCTAGACTGGCATGATACGTCTTAGTGAATTCAAACTGACTCCTAACGATCCCTATATTCCTTTCTAGTAAACAGTAACAAACCATATTGAATATACTTTCTAGGTTCTGTGAATCAACACGGAACTTAACAATAGCTCATCTTTAGGCTCCTGATCCCTCCAATAGTGGCTCTGAAATAACCCAAGTCCTCTTCCCCACTACTCTAAGATAGAATGTCTGAGCCAGGAAAGACACATTAATGTTCAGCCACTAGCTACTCTCTTAATTTCCTTAATAACCTGGGTCTAAGTCCTCTAATTTTAAGAAGTTTTTATTTCCTATCAATCTATAACCTGCCACCAAGAAGTGCTATAAATGCTTTCATTCAAGTCACAGATAAAAACATTTTGAAGAGAAGGGGTTCACAGAACCCCTGGGACACTGCACTAGAGACTTCCTTATGGGTTGACAATTATTCATCCATTTATCACCACTCTTTGGATCCAGTCATTCAAACAGTTCCGAATTCACCTATCACCCAGTCCATACATCTCTCTATACTCCCTCCTAAAGCTCCCTCCCCCCCAACCACATTCCTCTGATCACAGTCGCAATCTAGTCACCAGTTAAAAACGGAAATGAGATTACTCTGACATGACTTATTCTTTTTTTTTTTGGCTAGGCAATGGGGTTAAGTGACTTGCCCAGGGTTCACACAGCTAGTAAGTGTTATATGTTTTGAATTCAGGTCCTCCTGAATCCAGGGCCAGTGCTCCATCCACTGCACCACCTAGCTGCCCCTGACATGACTTATTCTTGATAAACCAATGCTGGCTCCTAGTGATTACCCTTCCCATTACTAAGTGTTTAGAAACCATTTGTGAATAATGCAATCTAGAATGCTGCCAGGAAATTCACCAATCTATAGTTTGAAAAATCTACCTCCCTCCCTCCCTCCCTCCCTCTCTTTTTCGCTCAAACTGGAACAATATATCTTAATAATAGTACTCACATTTATATTGTCCTTTATAAAGTACTTTCTTCATAGCAAACCATAAGGTAGACAGTGCAAATATATTTTTTCCCATTTTAAAGATGAGGAAACCAAGTCCTACAAAGATGAAGTGATTTCTCCAAGGTCACACAGCTATTCTCCAGTAGGTTCTACATGCTAGGGCTTCTGGTTATAGAACCAGTGGTTTTCTGGTTTGTTTTTTTCCTCCTCAATCCTCCTGTGCCATCTCTAATGCTATGTCCTATCCCTCCTATTAGATCTAGGCTTTTAAAAAACAGTATCTTGCTGCATTCTAGTCATAAGGCCTATTCTAACAAATCACAATGATAACTAAGAGAGATTGTATTTACCTCCTTGTGTTAAAATTTCAAATTCATTCTGGGAGTTGGTGGAGAGACATCTCAAGCTGGATCAGCTTCCCTGTTGCTTCACTTGAAAATCATGAGGTACACCCTCTGCTTTTTTAACTCTGTGACAAAGGAGTTCTATCCTATCTGTTTTTATTGTAATATTCAGGTCTTTTCTCCCTCATCTCACATCAAGGGCTAAGGGACAGTGGACATGGCTAAATTCTTCAGTATTTGAAATGGCCATCCCAACCCTGCCATGCTAAAGGCAGTTGGGAAAATCTCTTTCCCTATCATTCTCACCTAAGCATTGGGGCATCATAACTCCAGAACTAAATCTTCATGACATTTTCTGATCCCACTTTGAGTGAGAATCTCCCTTCCACCCTGGCCACCCCCTACCAGCTACAGTGTTCTTGTTTCTGTAGTCAAAGTAAGCATGTCAGGGGAAAGTTTCCCTTCAGAGGACTTTCACACTGCCCTCCCCAAGTGAGAACAAGTGCATCACCTCCCCACATGGAAATAGCTAGCACTGTTCTCAAACATGTGTGGGTGGCAATAGGACAAGGACTAATGGAAGCTTGTTCATGTAAACAAATGGAATTGTTCCCTTCCATCTTGGAGAAGTAACAAAGTAGAGATACTAATGGGGAAAACAGCTCCCAACCTGGGCATCAATAATCTTCTGCTTGGAGTCCACTGCTGCCTGCATCTCTGCATGGTCCTTCTTTAATTCCTCCTCCACTGACATCAACCTAGAGAAAGAAAATAGGAGCGACACCCATGACTGTGAGATCTTTCTGTCATTGACCACACACGAGAGTACAAGGGTTTCCTCTAGAGAGGGAGCTTTGGTGAAAATCAGGCCTGACAGCTTTGTGAGTGAGGGCAGGCCTTTGGTTCCTGAGCAACGCTGAGACATAACAGAATTACACACTGTCAGAATTTGAGGTGCTCACGGACCAGTAACAGAGTTGAAAGGATCCTTAGAACAGAGAATGTCACACAGCTGGAAGGGCCCTTAGAACAGACAATGTCACAGCTAGAAGGGCCCTTAGAATAAAGAATGTCACAGCTGGAAGGGCCCTTAGAGTGGAGAATGTCACAGCTAAAAGGACCTTGGGAACAGAGAATGTCACACAGCTGGAAGGCCCTTAGAACAGACAATGTCACAGCTAGAAGGGTCCTTAGAATAAAGAATGTCACAGCTGGAAGTGCCCTTAGAATAAAGAATGTCACAACTGCAAGGACCTTTGGAACAGAATATCACAAATGGAAGGGATAACATAGAACACAGAATGTCAAAGCTAGGAGGTAGATTTTAGAATAAAGAATGTGTAGAAGTCAACTTTGCTCCAGTGCTTCTATTCTGGAAACTGTCCTTTTCATGAGGTTTGAAGTAAGGAAGGATGTAATGTAGTCCCCCTTTCCTTCTGTAACCTCAGGCTATACCCTCCTGGGTCCAGGAAGATATTTTCCAACTGATGAAGACAGCATAATATAAACAACCCCTAGGTATTCCTTAATTACATGCTCTTGCCTAAATAACTGTATGTGTTTTTTGACTAGCTATTTCAACTTAGACATTCGATAAAAAAAAAAAAGTCAGGATGTAATAGGTCTCCCGAGTGCTTTCACACATAGTATGTAGATAAGATATTTTGATGCTTTAAGAAGTGAGAGTCACTTCCTAAAGAAGTGCTGTTTCTCATCTTGGCCAATTGTTTTGTTTGTTAGGCGTCGTTATTTTTAAACAAAAGTTTTCCACGATCTTGCCTGCTAAAACCAAGAAAGTGACTTTTCCCCCCACAATAGTTTTTAGAGATAGAAGACATCATCTAGTCTAATCATTTCATTTTACAATATAGCAAGCTGAAGCTCACAGAAGGATAGTGACTAGTCACACATCTATTAAGTGGGCCAGTTCTTCTGACTCTCAGTCCAGTGCTCTTTCCACTATGCCACAAGAGTGAGAACTCACTCCAGCAGCCGACAACCAAACTTTCACACAGAATGGCCCAAATTCACTAACCCTACAACCACAAAATTTTCCCCTAGTTGCTACTGAGCTGAAGAGAAGCCAAGAGACCCGATAGCTTTCCTAGAGCTCTAATACGGAGTCCTCCTCCTCCCTGCATCAGCCTGAGCCAATCTCCGCCAGACTCTGCCACACAACACCAGAGCCTGTCTGAGGTCATCATATGGTTGGCATCTGTCTGGTCGCCATGATGTCGTTTGCCAATCTGTATTCTAGTTCCAACAATCACAGATTGTTAGGTCTGCAAGACTCAGAACTCATGAAGTCCAATCTCTCATTTTACAAAGAAGGAAACTGAGGCCCAGTGAGAAGAAGTTGACTTCCCCAAACTACACAAAAGGCTGGAGACAGCATTGCTGGGACTCAAGTTCAGGTCTTCTTCCTTGTCCAGAGTTCTTTCCATTGCCCTCCTTTGGATTCCAAAATGACAAGGCCTTAAGGAGGACATCTAAAGCCTCAAAGGGATGCCCTCTCCTCTTTCTTCCTTCTCATGAGCACCTGTGGTCTTGGTTGCTAAGTAGTACCTCCTTATTGCCAACTCAGCGAGGCATCTGCACTGAGTCTTGGGCCTTAGGGTTACATAATAAGTTGGTGACTTTGAAAGACAGAGAAAGACAGAAAGATTGGGACAGAGGTTTATTCAACTTTTTGAACCAAAATTCTTAATGGTGTAAGTAATACTGTCATTTTTTGTTTAATACTGTCACTTATGTTTTACTTTCTTAAAACTTCCCAAATGCTTTGCCATCTAATGTCTAATTTGATCCTCACAACACCCTGGGGGGAGAGACAGAGAAGGGACCATTACCTACATTTTATAGAAGGGGAAAGGGGGGCCCCAAAAGTTATTTGCTCAAGGTCATACAGGGAATTACATAGGTAGACTCGGACCTAGGACAGAGGATTCTTGCCTCCCAGCCTGTGTTCTAATAAGCTCCCATTTCTAGAGCCCTTCCAAGTTACAAAGCCCTTTCACAGCTCTTATCACATTTGACCCTCAAAAGGTAGGTACTTTGACAACTAATATTTTAGCTGATCTTCATGACCACCCTGAGAAAACGGTAACATAAGCATTATCTTATTTTAGTCTCATTTTACAGATAAAGAAACCAGGATCAAATTGCCTGCCCAAGGTCACATGGTGAATAGAAGTGGCAGAGCTGGACCTGGCAACAGATTTTTTCTATCTTTTAGACTACGTTGTCACACTTTTCTGCTCTCAAAGAAAGACAGAGACAAAGCATAGGAATGGAGGAAGTTCAGTGACACAGACATGGGAAAGGGCTTTGCCCAACTCACCTGCTGATGATCCCCTTCATCTGAATCTCCTTATCCTCCTGCTGCCTCCGTAACCTCTCCTCCCCCTCCTCCAGCCGAGCCTGGTACTCCAGCATCAGCTTCTGGGTCGTCTCCTCTTGGCACTTGAACCTGCTCTCATACTCTTCTAGCTTCTTGGCCGAGATACGCAGCTTGTCCTGTAGCACTACAATGTCCTGCTGGGACAGCCCGCAAGCAGGGACACGCATGCACATGCACGCACACGCAAGATAAACACAGAGCGGATTGGTCGTTAGCATGCTTCCTGCTTGGGATCTCACTGATACCTGGAGCATGAGCTCCCCCATGAATCCAAGTGAATTGTTAGGCCTGGGCTCCTATCTATTCCTCTCCCATACCATATGACACTCCAGCCCAACCCGATGGCAAAAGGTGCTGTCTGAGGAAGAACACCCTTGAGTGACGGGGATGTTTAGGATTTTGTTTGATGTTGTAGAGAGTATGAGCCTGGGATGTACAGCTCCTTGATTCCCACTTATGGGTGTGTGTGTGTGTGTGCAGGGTTTGGGGGTGGGGGAGGGAGTTGTCAGGCACAAAGGTGCCTTCATCATGATGCTGAAGAAGATAATCCATCCAACTGAGAGGAGGCTGGCAGAGACAGAGAAGGGGCTAAAGTGTAGGCAGGCAAGAGCACTGAGTCACTAGGCAGACCAAGTCTGGTTGATCTAGAGTAGTGGTTGAGCCCCACGAGGATCTGATTTTGAGAAAGGAAAAAAAAAAAGGAAAGAAAAAAAAACCCAACAGCAAAAAAATCAGGCTGAGAAAGGAGAGAAGCAGCAATGGTGCTCTGGGCATGAAACAAGCAGGAGAGGCGGCACCTGAAGCAGACCAGAGTAAGGCAGCAGAGATGGAATGGATCAAATGACCAGTATCACCTAGCAAGGAGGAGCCAGGAGGTCCCTCGAGCCCCTCCTCTCCCCATCCCCAGTGGAATCCCCAAAGGGTCAGTTCCTTTCAAGGGAAATACAGGGACACTGTGGTGGCTGAGCACCACATCGAATCTTCCTTCTGACACCAGCTTTCCCACTAAGGGACTGGGGTGAGAAGGATTTTTCACTGTGTACATATGTCATGATGTCATTAGAAATACCAGGGGTGGGAGATATAATCAGGAATTCACAGAGAAACCAACAACAGGCCACGACTGATAATCCCTTTCAGGTATGTTGGTTTTCTTTAGGCCAGGAGTTTCTAACCTGGCCTCTATGAACGTACTTTTTAAATATTTTGATAACTATATTTCAGTAAAATTTGTTTCCTTTGTGACTGTCATGTATTTTTATTTTATGCCTTCAGAAACACCATTCTGAGAAGGGGTCCATAGACGTCACTACATTGCCAAAGGGGTCTGTGACACAAATATTAAGACTTTAGGGCCTTACAATCTCTCCAATAAGATGGTACCCCCAGGCCCTCAACAACCCTCCAGGAGGCAGAAACCTCAGAGGAAGGCTGGCTGATATAAAGCAACAGGGCGTGAGGTGATGGGTGAGAGGAGCTAGTCTGCTGAGGGGCCTCTCAGGGCCCAGGATAAAAGGAATGTCCTGACTGAGGCATACACAGAACTGTGATACCCATCATCATAGTTCTGGGAATAGAAGTATTGGGCCACAGTTAGAATTCCTCCAGTTTGGGCAGAGTCCTGTGGAAACTATGCAGAGATGAGGAAGGAATCATTTTCTTTTAGGATCACAGGATTGAGATCTAGAAAGAGACCTCAGACCAGCTTAATTTTACAGCTAGGGAAACTGAGGCCCAGAGAAGTTGTAACAATCCCAAAGTCACGCAATTAGTGACAGAAGAAGGATTTTAACTCAGGTCTTCTTTCCACTGCACCACATAGCTCTGGAGCATCCATGCCTGGGGTCTGGCAAAGAAAGTTTTGTCAGCTGGCCACTAGCACCCTCATGCCTATAGGCAAGAAAGTATACTGGGAAGAGTTCTACTCTTTCAGGCTACACAAAATGAGCTAGAAGAAAAGACTACCTGCAGATCAGGTCCCAAGAAGAGCATCCAGGACCAGGGAGATGCAGAGAGCTCATTCAGGTGGGGCAAAGTCCCCTCCCAGGAACGGATGGGAGATTATGCCTCTAGAACGGGAATTCAACAGGTAGGGATTCCTCACCTTATAGGAACATAGGATCCAGATCTAAAAGAGACACTAGGAACTCATATAATCCAACTTCCTCTTATAGCTGAGGAACACGATATCCAAAATTAAGTGACTTGCCCAAGATGGCACTGGGAGCAAATAGAAGAAGCAAGATTTGAGCCCAGGTCTTCTGATCCCAAGTCATTTGCCTCTTTCTCTACTAGCACAATCATAAAATAATGGGGGAATGCTAATACTAACTACTGATGCCAATGGCTGATGTGATGAGAAGGTAATGGGAAGCATTATGGGGATAAAGAGCTAGGGTGAAAGGAAAGAGGACTGGCTATCAAACTTGCATCTCCCCAAAAATTGGCCTCCTTCTTCTTCTCTACCTTCAAGACAGAGCTTTGATCACAGTCAGCACTAGAGTTAGGAGACCACTGCACCTCAGCTGAGTCCACTCATTACCTCCGATGGAACTTAGGCTTCTCTAATGAAGCCCAGCACTGCCTTGTAGAAACAAGCAATGGAGGCCAGGAAGCCTGTAGCACCCACTCAAAGGGAGAAAGAACTGAAAATCCTCAGGGAGGAAGAGCCCCAAAAGGTCTAAAGTCTGTCCTCTGACCCTAAACATCTGTTTCCCCACAACTAGCACAAAATGATAGGGTGTTAGAGCTAAAAGTGTTCTCAGAAATTATCTGGGCATCTAGGTGGTGCAGTGGATAGAGTGCCAGGCCTGGAGTCAGAAAGACTGACATTCCTGAGTTCAAATCTGGCCTAAGATACTTACTAGCTGTGTGACCTGAACAAGTCACTTGACTCTGTTTGCCTCAGTTTCCTCATCTATAAAATGAACCAGAGAGGGAAACGGCAAACCGCTCTAGTATCTTTGCCCAGAAAACCCCAAGTGGGGTCAAGGAGAGTCAGACACGAGTGAAGAACAATTAAACTGAAGCTTCCCATGTTACATATGAGGAAACAAGTTCAGGAAACTTGATTAGCCCAAGGTCATGGATTATCATATTTTGAGCTAGAAAGGAACCTGAGATATCATCTAGTCCAATCCCTTTATTTTACTGATGAGGCCTGCAGAGGATAAAAGCCCTGATCAAAACCACTGAGGCAGCAGGGGCAGAAATGGAACCCAGAACCCTCTTCTCCCCAATCCAGTGCCTAGGGCTTAGAAAGAGCAGAGTCAGGCCCTGAAGCTTATCCTGCTGACTTCCAAGCCTGCTGTTGTTTCTACCACCCCATGGTCTTTTCCAGAAGATTCTACAAGTGTTTCCTGCATCCTAATTGTTCAGAAGGATGTGATACCAACATAGCTTGAGGAAAAGGATTTGGTTAAGTGTGTGGGGTACAGGCATGGGGAAGAAATTTCCTCACTTCCAAAAGCACTATGGGAGAAATCCCCATATTAATTCAGCACAACACTGAGCACTTTTCATTCACCTGCCTCTGGTGGACTCGGGATCCTGTCTCTGCAGGGTCCTAACTACAGGGCCAGAACCAAGACTGTCTTAAGCCCTAGGGATGTTAGAGGGGCTGCCCAAGACAAAACATTTCCTAAGGAGTAGAAGTGAGAGGACAAAGGCAAAGGGCTCTGAGGCTACAAGACCACAGGTTTGAGAGGGACTTTAGAGAGCCTCTCAGATAAGGGGAAGTTCACAAGGCACCAAGAACACACAGCTAGGTTTGGAATCCAGGACTCCTTTCACCACATCCTGCTGCCTCAATGGGTGTGTGACTGTAATAATCCTTGTAAGTCATCAAGGAAAGAGATAAAGCAAAGATGGACGGGGCTGGCCGCAGGATAGGACAAGTCTGAGTAGAACTGTTCCCTGGGTCACCCAACTGCACTGTACCCACTCCCACTTTCCAGTCCCTCCTTCCCAGCCCCAGTATGGCAGGGTCACCACACACCAGGCCCCTGAGCTCTGCAGGGCTAGCTCCCAGTCATGGAAATGCCAGGGACCAGTCTCAGGTTACCTTTTCAGCTTGGCTGAGTTCCTCCTTACTCCTTAGCTTATCCCTGTGTTTGGGGTCTGGGTCAAAGCTCTCATCTTCTAAAAACTGCATGTTCATATTCAATAGCCAAGCGGCAGTGCGGTCCAGTGCATTGGGGTTCACAGGTGAAGGGGCCTACAATGAGACATACAGCCAGAACCAGAGAAATAAATGGCAAGAACCAGAGGGGCGTGGGACCTGAGGGGAGGGGTGAGGAGGGTTGGGGTTAAGGTAAGGGGATAGGATGGGGGGGACTGAGGTAGAAAAAGGTTGAGAGATGAAAAAATTGAGGAAGAGGAGAGAGACAGAAAGATGAAGGAAGAGAGTAGGGCTGAGAGACTTAAGAGAAAGCTCAAGAGTGAGAAAGAATATGAGAGGAAGAAGAGGAAGAAGAGAAAGAAAAAGAGGAAGAAGAAGAGAAGGGGGGGGCTAAGAGAAACAGAGAGGCAAAAAGAGGGTGTGAGAGAAGGACAAAGAGAAGAATAGGGGCCAAGGAAAGATAAACCAAGAAGAACTAAAATAGAAAAAGAAGGTCAGAGAGAGGTGGACAGAGTAAGAGGAGGAAGGACTCAAGACACACAAAGACAGAGAGGGGAAGAGAGAGAAGGGCAGAGACAGAAGCACAGAGGAATTAAAAGACAGGAAGAGAGAAATACATATAAAGAGAAGAATAGAGAGAAAGATAGGAACACAGTGGTAGAAAGATTGAGTGACTAATACAAAAAGAGGAAGCGGCAAAGAGAACCAAAGATAGAGAGAAGGGAAGAAATGAGAAGAGGAAGGAAGGAGAAGAACTGAATGTTTTCTTCTGACAAAGTTTAAACATTCGAATGCTTCATCTTTTCAGAGTGGAAGACACTACTGCGGCGGCCAGCTCCCCGACACCACCCCATTGGGAGAACGGTCTCTAGCAGGGGGGAAGTGGTTTGTACTGAACCTTCCTTGGTCTCCTGCCCCTTGGCCACTGTGAGTGAGGGTTCTGAAAGCCTGGGGTGAAGTGTGATGCCAACTGGGCCAATAGGGTTTGCATACACAACTTTGTATGCACATGGATCTAACCACTGTACTAGCCAGCCTAGAGAACTGTGCCTAAGACTAAGTGGAAGGGTGACCTCCAAGTGGGAAATGTAAGGTCATCACAAGGTCATTAGAAGGACCAGGTCCATAGTATCATTGAGTATTAGAGTCAGAGAGGGCCTTAGAGATCATCTAGTCTAATTCATTTTACAGAAAGGCCACTGAGGCTCAGAAAGGGGAATTCACTTGCTCAAGGTTCCAAAGCAAGTCAGTTGCAGTGCCAGGACTCAAACCTCTGGTCTTCTGACTTCTCATCCAAGTCTCTTTCTACTAAACCACACTGTCTTGGTTTATCGGTCAGGGCTCTCATTCAAAGCCTCAGGACCACCATGGTAGGATAGCAGGATTATCAAATCCACCTAGTTTAAGGGCAATGTGGCAACACCCTGTCCCATGTAGTTGGCAAGACTTAGGACTTTGAGCTAAGCCTCCCTACACAGGGACAGTATGGTCTAATAGGTAGAGTTCCAACCTTGGAGTCAAAAGAGACCTGCACATGAATACTGGCTCTGATATTGCTGTGTGACCCTGGGAAAGTTACTTTATTGAGCCTTACTTTTCTAAGCTATAAAATGAAAACAATATTTGTACTACCTTTCTCTCACAAGGATGTGGCAAAGAAAGTGCTTTACAAAGCACCTGAGAAATGTGAGTCATTATTGTTATTCAATGTCTATGCTATTCATAGGAACTCCATCCTGATACCCCAACCCCAGCCTGTCATTTCCCACTGGCTTCTTGGAGGACTGTCATAGCTCTTGATAGAGGGGTTGAAGCCCCAAGGACCAAGAGGTAGGTACTGTTTTAGGACAAGGAATACTCAAGGCAAAAACTTTTCCCCAAGTTGGAAGGCCTACGGTAGCAAACCAAGGATGGTCAGACATGAGCAGTGAGAGACACTCCCTGACCATCTTAACATTCTCAAGGAGCCCACATGTAAGCCTGTAGCCTGCTCCCTGCTGGTGAAATGAGGTCTGATTGGGCACCGGCTGGAGCATGGGATGATGGTTCTGGGTATGGAAGTTCAAGGCAGACTTAGGGATGTGGATGTGAAATGATGAGAAGTAATAAAAAAAAATAAAAGCAGAATAACCACTCTTCCTGTGCTGGGGGGTAGAAGGGGAACTGTGCCTTCAAACCCAGTTCCAGGACCCCCCCCCACCCCGAAGTAGCACAGTGGAGGTCCCGTTATGGACCTGACCTTGGAAATTAGATCAGGAAGCTTCTGACTCACTAAGGTGCACTGGTTCCTAGAGCCAGGCCGGCTCCCAGGTCTTACAAGGACTGACCTGTTTGTGCATGGTACGCTGCTTCATCTCAGGGCTATCCCCCTTGGAGGAGGATGACTGTTGCCTGAGCCGGGCTCCACTGCCCGGCCAGTCAGGGGAGGAGGACATCATGCTCCCGCTTGATGGCCTGGGGTACTGCATGGTATTCAGGAGGGAAGGCGGCGTCCGGCCCCGAGTGACAGGGGGAGGAGGGGGAGGCGGCGGCTGGTCTATCCGCCTCTGGGGGCCGGCACTATTCTGCCGCGGCACAGCAGACTGTCCACCCTTTTCTGTCAGCGACATCTGCCGCCTTGCCAGCTCCCCAGGACGCCGGGCCAAGTCCTCAGCGGCAGCGCTCCCAAAGCCACCCCCACTATGTTTGCTGGCCGCCAGCTCCTCACTGTTGCTGTGAGAGCTCAATGAGCTATGGCATTCAGAGCCCGAGTCCCCTAAGCCCCGGGGTGAGAGGGGCAGGCCAGCAGCCATCTGATACACAGGGTTCTGGAAAGAAAGTGGCGCTAGCAGCTGGGGCCGGCCCGGTGCACCCTCAGAGCTGGGTGTGGTGGGTGTCTGTCCTGCCCGCCGCACCGTGGCCATGCCCACCAGGCTGTTCTGGGTTGTCCGGGCTGTCCACACACCCTGTAGCTGCCCTGTGGATGACTGGCTGTCATTGAGAGGGTCTGAGGCCCCTGGGGTGCTGGTGCCCCCATCCAACATCCGACTGTCCTGCAGGTCCACCATGGAGAGGCTTTTGCTGCCGTTAGACATCTGGACATCGGGCTCATTGGCCTCCGAGTAGCTCGAGCTCCGGGCAGGGGAGGGTTGGACCCCAGAGGACCTTGTGACAAAAAACAAGTCCTTGTTTTCAGGGGTTGGAGATGGTAACCGTGTGAAATCTATCAGACTGCAGGGAAGAAAAGCACACACAAGGGAAGGGGGTGGGGAGGGAAGGAGAAGAAGAAGAACCATAAATGCTATGCAAAAGCGCAAAATAAACAGAATAAATCAATCCAGGGAAGAACAAGCAGGAAGATTATTGTTTGGGAAAAGCAAAACAGCCAGGGAGACATGGGCGGAGGTTTGGGGAGGGGATGGGGGGAGGTCTATGGGGCTCACGGTGGGTGAGGCAGAAAGGAGAAGGGAGGGAGGGAGTCATGGCACTGGAGGATTTGCAGCTGGAAGGGACTCTTCATCTCATCTAGTCCAACCTCCTTTTAAAGTATGTGGATCAGATGAGGAAACTGAGACCCAGGAAGGCTAGAACCCCTCATTGTCAGACTTCAAATCAAGAGCTGTTTTCACTCCGTCAGGCTGCCTCCTTGTTCGTGCAGACCTGGGTGTGGGACCAAGAGAACAGATGTGCTTCATGCTGGGGAAGGGCTCCACTTGCACACAATCTAATTGGCCTTCTGAGTGTCCCTCTCTGATACTGGGTATTGTGAAAATGACGGTGGAAGAGCTTGTTAACGTGCGGTCCTCCTTTCTCATTCTTTATCAAGATATTAACTAAAGCACAGAACACAGATCAGAGCAGACTCCCCCTTGAAGAGGAAGAAAGAAACACAGCGAAACCCAGTCAGAAGTGGGCAGAGGGAGACAGCTGGACCCTAAGAGACAAAACTCTCCTGTCTTTCTCTCCAGGAGCCAGGGAGAGTATGGCATCAAACTCATGTACTTCTGAGAACAGCTGAAACAGACACCAGTGAATCCTTGGGAGCATGAATTGCAGAGAGGGGAGAAAAGAAGAGAGAGAGAGGAGATAGCGTGTGTTCAGCAGGGAAGAAAGTATGGGAATGATTGTGTGCGTAGCCAACTACACAGAGGGGAGGCACCTACCCTACTCCCATACTTCTGCTCAAATGACCTCAAAATCCACTGTTAGAGATTAATTGCTTGGGGCTAACACTTTCCTGTCTGACAATTCTCTTGTAAAATAAAAATGCTTCTGGGAGAGGGTAGCAGGGTGAGGAGTTTATCAGTGACTAACACACTTTAGGACCTCATTAGTAATTAACACCTCTGTGCAAAGGAGCTGGTCAGAGCAATCATCAGGGCATGGCACTGAGGCAGGGAGAGATCTAAGGGCTAATTTTAAACTGGAACAACACCTCAGAAAACAGGCTTCAGGGGAGTAGTAGGGTGCCCCTGAGTGGGAAATGAATAGGGTGCCCTAAATAATGAGAGTGAGTGTATGAGTGTGCTTGAGTGTTTGTGTGTATGTGTGTCAAAAGGAGTATCTTTGTAGGTAAACATATCAGTCATAGATGTGGGGCTCTATGAAATGACTTTATCAAAATCTCCTTTTCCAGGAGTTCTACCAAATGCTGAGCCCCAGTCTCAGGTGACCCAAGGGGAAAGAAAGGAAAACAGGTCCAGTTCAGGGAGGGCTGGTGACTGCAGTAGAGACACAGCAGTGGCTGAAATGGATTATTGATGTTCTACTTAATCAATCAACAAGCATTTATTAAGCACCTCGTAGGCACTAGGCAGTGTATTAACTGCTTCCTAAAGCCATTCAGGAAGGGGTCCACAAAAGTCAAAGCTTTAAGGGACCTTAGAGATGCTTCAGTTCAATCCCCACATTTTGCAGATGAAAAAACTAAGGCTCAAAAGTGATTTGAACCAAGTTATACCCAGGCCATCTGACTCCAGACCTGGTGCCCTTTTCAGACTTCCCTCCTAAGCACAGAGCAGAAGAAGACCCCATGTGGGTCTGAGGCTGGATCTGGTCTTCCTCCCACCATCCTTTTGGCCCCAGTCTTGCCACCCAACTTATGTGCCAAGGTTCTTACCCAGACAGATCATTCTCAATCACCATCTTCTGCAGCCCTGCAGAGATGCTGCCCCCTGTACTTGGGGTAGAGGCTGCATGCTCAGCTGTCATTGACAATTGCACGCTGGCTGGATTGTTCAGGGCTGTGTTGACGTCCCTCAGGATCCGAGGCAGAGGCCCGAGCTTGGTGACCGTACTCTGCAGAGAGACGGTGAGACGCAGATATTACCTGCTGAGGAATGGACACAAAGAAGAGAGGGGCTCCCTGGGTCTTATCTGGTGGCCTTCCCCTTTCTCCTTTCACCGTAGTGGACTTCAGGGATCTGCTGTTCTCTTCTGTTTTAACATGCTATGTAGAAAAATCCTATCCAGCTCTAATATTCTCTGATCGAAAGTGTCTTCTGCTTCTAATGTTCTGCATTCTCTGACATTATAAGGCTCTTTTTTGATCTTTTCCTTCCTCCTCCTCCTCCCCCTTCCCACTCAGCCCTGTAGTACCTGCTCGAACTGAGAAATGACCTCCCAGAGCAGGGAATGCAAAGTGGAGAGTTCCCGCCCCAAGTCGATATAGCCCTCGAAGCCGGCTGTGTTTGAGATGGTCTCTGGGTTAGAGATCTCCAACAGGAACCGCTGCATGTTTGTCCACTCGTGTTCCAGAAACTGATTCATGAAGGACATGTATTCCTCCTTGCTGCCAAACCTGGCAAAACAGGGGTAGTATGAGCCCCTTGTGGGAGCCAAGCTAGACTCAGCCTAACATCAAGAGGCTGTCTCTTACTCTGTCTGGAGCCCGTCCTGCTGATATCCCATCCCGAAGACTGCATGGGAAGGAAAGGGATCGAAGCTAAACCCTAATGTGTTGCAATACACACTTTCTCAACTTAGAAGTTTGTCCATGAAGTCAGTGCTGTAATGGGAAGGGTGCTGGACTTAGAAGCAGGAGTCTCGGGTCTGAGTCTTGGCTCAGACCCTCATTAGCCCTGTGACCATGAGCAAGCCGAAGCACTGTACCTCTCTAATCCTCTACTGCCCCTTCCATCAAATGGGAATAACAATGATCTCAATGTCACAGGGTAGCTGTGTGTTACAGGGATGTAAGCTCTCATAGAAAGAACCCTGCTTCCTCTGATGCCTTAGTGTCCTCACTTCTGAGCCATCTAGATGCAGGGGGAGAGGCTATTTCAGGTGATGCTTTTGGAAGGCTCTATGGAGGAAGAAGCTTGTTGCCAAGCTGCAGGGTGATGAAGTTTTTGGCTGCAATAACTCTTAAAAACAAAAAAAAAAAACAACCATCTGCTTTGTTACAGGAGGGCTACAAGTTGAGTCGATAGAGGGAGTATTCAAATCAACAAAATTAAATAAACTTGCAGTATTATGTGACTATAGTATGATGCTTAAACCTCATCACCCCCTTCTTTTTCTTCCTTCTTCTGCAAGAATCCCATTTGGAAAGAACAGAAGGAACTTAATAGCGACCTGAAGCAATGGCTGTCTTTTTTTGGGAAGAGGGAAGGCTAGGGAACAAGAATTTATTAAGCGCCTACTATGTTCCAGGTACTGTGTTAAGTGCTTTACAAATATGATCTCATTTGACCCTCAAAACAACGTTGTGATATGTAGCTTGTTATCCTAACTTTACATTTGAGGAAACTGAGGCAGACTTGCCCAGGGTCACACAACTAGTATGTGAAGCCAGATCTGACCTCAGGTCCTCCTCACTGCAGGTCCAGGGGGTCTATCCACTGTGACCTGTGACCAAGTCACATCAACTCACAACCGCTTGTGTGGAAAGGCTTTGCTATTTGTCCCTGGCTGGTCTCCTCCTGCTCCCTAAATGTGGGTCCAAGCCATCATTCCTTGCAATTGGTCAGTGTGCAAACTCACCGCAAGACCAGTTTGACTTAACCAAATGTGATCAGGAAGACAAAACTGAGAAGAGTTTGATATTATCTGCTACTTTGAAATAGTCAATGTTGGGAAGCGGGGTGGAGGGAAAAAGAGCACTGGATTTCGGGTCAGGAGACTTGGGTTTGAATCCCTGATATGTCATTTACTAGCAGCCTGACCCTGGACAAATCACTTTCCCTCTGTAGGCCTCAGTTTCTTCCTCTGCACGACGAGAGTTGGAATAGATAATCTCTAAGCTCACCGTCAGTTCTTGATCCTATGGCCTCCGAGTATCCATGGTTTGGACTCATCCACAACACTGTTCCTTTCTAATATCACTGCTAATTAAGCATTGGCTTATGAGTGAATGTGGGGAAATGTAGCTAGCATGCATGAACGACCTCTTGGGCAGGTCCCAAAGGAACAGATTCATTCTCTCCCTTCTCTCCACACCAACGTGGGCCCTGGTATTATGTCGGCAAAAGCCACCCTAAGTCCTGTCAAAGTGCCTCATGGTTCAGGGCCTTACTTTACTCATTCCTCCTGATGACATCATGGGACATCGTAGCCAGCACACACAGAAAGGAGAGCCAGATAACCCCTCAAGGGCATGCTCTGGCATCCTGGGAGGGGCAGGGAGTGCAATGGAGTTTGGCTCCAAAGGTTCTTGGAGTTGTACTTCCTTCCATTGTCACTTTAGGAAACTTTGGAGACCAGGCCTAGCCTAAGAGCCATGAATGAGAAGAACGTGTCTGGGCTGTGAGGGGCAGCCCTTTCAATGACTTGTGTTCTCCCCCTATTTTCCCAGTGAACTGTTGGGGAAAATAATCGCTTTGGGGCTCCTACAAGTAGGACGCTGCTCTTGCTTCTCACAGAGGGTCTCCCACCACCCTGGGCCTGGACTTTCTAAATAGACAATGTCCATAGCCCTTCTGCAAAGCCCAGAGCATACATTTGGGGTAGACAGAAAAGAAACAGAAGCACTGAATTTGAAGCCAAAGAAATGGAGACCTCATGTGAGTGTTGCCATACATGACCTGTGTGACCTTGGATAAGTCACTTCCTCCTCACTAAACCACAATTTTCTCCTCAGTAAAATGATGATAATTCCTGCCATGCCTCCCTCACAGGGTTTTTCTAAGGCTCACAGATGACACAAAAATTTTATAAAAATGGGAGCTATGACTGCTGATCTCCTTGCTGTCTCTAAAACATACATATTAAGCTCATTCTTATCTTGGTTCAGGCAGCTCTCCAGGATCACATGACTTGAGATGCCCTCTCCACAGATCTAGCTCTTTCTCTCCCTGGAAGTTAAGACTCATCTCCTCCATGAAGCTTTCCCTGACTACTCCAGGCTATGGCCATCACCTCGACTGAACTGCTCTAACACCTGCTGACTATACCGCCCAACTGCCACTTAGCCAACACTGTGATTTATGATCATTAAGAGTAAATGCTCCTATTTCCAAAGCTCATTCAAGTTTACATGATGCTTTCTTCCCAGCAAACATGTGCTGAGTCCTGACAGCAGATGTCCTTGAAGACACCGACCCCCCCTCAGACTCATGGAGGAGAAAGTGAAACTCAGAAGGGGTTTGCAAGGTTATAGAGTTTATAAGTGGCTGAATCAGGACACAAAGATCATGATGAGGTAGTGAGGAAGCCATTCTGCAACTATCAGACACTACAGAAAATTGAGTGGTTACTGATTGCCAAGAGATTTAGTATCATTTTCCCCTCTGAAAAATGAAGATAGCAATGTTTGCACTCCTGACCTCCCGGGGTATAGTAAGGATAGGAGAGAGGAGAGGAGAGGATGGGAGAGGACAGGACAAGACAGAACTGGACAGGATAGGAACCAGACCAGTGACTTCACTGGCATGAGGAATTCCTGGATGAGAAAACTCTCTCAAATCCAGCTGCATATACTTAACTAAGCTGTGTGACCCTGGGCAAGGCACTTAACCTCTGTCTGTCTCAGTTTCCACAATTGTCATATGGGTATAATAATAGTCCTTTGCACAGTGCTAAGTAAGTGCTCCTTCCCTTTTTCCTTCCTTGTTTTCTCCTTTCCTCCCCACTTAAAGAGTTGCCGAGGGCATGGAAGGTTACCTGACTTGCCCAGGGAACACAGTCAGACCTTGTGAGAGACAGGATTTGATTCCAGATCATCCTGGCTCTGCAGCTCAATCCTCTACTTCAGACTGCCTGTTACTGTGAAAAGAGCCTACCCTCAAACTGTCAGGGGCTGCAGAGACGGGAGCTATCATTATCAGTGGTGTTGATAATAACACAATGGTAGCAGGAGCTCTTTCTTGGGTTCCCATGAAGGGAGAGATAAAGGGTGTGTGTGTGCGCGCGTGCCCATGCACACACGCATACCTATGCTTATCTGTTACAGGGGGAGATTCTACTCACTTGGCAAAGTTGGCCAGGTTCTGAGTGACCTTGGCGATAAGGGTCAGTGTTCGAGCTGTCCGGTCGTCTGGGTACTCCTGGAGCAGGCTGAAGAGGGAAGGGGACATGATGGCAGGGCAGAGGAAACGCAGGAAGAGGGAAGCACTGATGAGGCGCTCACTGATGTCTGGCCGGCCCCGGTTACTACATTCCTGCCTCCAGGAGGCAAAGACTTCCTTCAGCTCCCGGGGGAAGACACTGTGGGGAAAAGAAAGGGAGCCCCGAGGATTACCCTTGGCTGAACTTCAGAGGTGGCATCAACCCACAGGCCGCCTGCCACTGAAAGGAGCCCTGAACATGGATTTAAAAGATCTGGGTTCTAGTAGCAGCTCCTTTACTAACTAGCTGTGTGATCTTGGGAAAGTCCTTTTCTAAACCTCAACTCCCTCATCTGCAGAGTGGGAATACTACTTTCCTGATGACAAGTGCTACAGAAACATGAGCTGAACTCTCACCTCACCTCTCAGGCCTCCTTCCTATCCAAATGGTGCCTGGGCCTGGCAAACAGCAATGAAACCTAAACAAAGCCTTCTGGTGTCTTGGATACCGCTTCACTTTGTCAAAACAAATACTCATCCCTGAAACACCCTGTCACGGAATCATCAGGCCACATGACATGGCCCCGTTCCCTGAGAACAACCTCAGCTCTCCAAAGAGCTCCAGTGTAGCCATGAGACTCTTCAGCTTAAGGGCCAGTTAGGAGACAAGCCTGGTTTGGGGCAGAGGGTTCTTGGTGAGGAGGAACAGAGGATAAGGCTGGAGAGGTAGAGAGTCCAGCAAGATAGAAAGGGAGTCTAACTGGGAGTCAGGAGACCTTGGTTCAAATCTTGGCTCTGACACATCCATTATATAACCTTGGGCAGTGCATATGGCCTCCCTTTCTGGGTCTCAGTTTCCTTTTCTGTAAAGTGAGGAGACTGAATTAGATAATCCTTAAATTCCCTTTCCTTTTTCACTTTCTTTATTCTAAAGTGACTTCATGTTCTATCATTCTTGGTTCTAAGGTCCCTCCCAGTTCCAACACTGTGTTCTAAGGTTGTTTCTAGTTCCAAAATTCTATGGATTAATGGACCTTCTAACACAATTTTCGGTGATCTATGTGCTAACACTGTGTACTCTAACATCCCTTCTAGCTCTGCCATTCTATGGTCTCTTTTATATCCTTTTACATGCTAAGGTCCCTTCCGGCTCTGAGGATTTAGGTTGGGGCCAGATTGTCAAAGGCATTAAATGTTAGATGAAGGAGTTTGGATTCAGGTAGTGGGTAATAGAGAATAATGAAAGTTTACTTATTGATCCACACCTCCAGAATATTTATTTAGCAGTCCTTAATCCTCACAAAGAGATAGGCTGCCAGATCTGACTCAGGAGTTGCCCCCACAAACAGGAACACCCCCCCTCATCTTCCGTCCAGTAGGGTTAGCCTGGCTTTTGTGCTGCCCCATTCCACTTGCCTCTGAGCCCCCTGCTTAGAGCTTGCATGGGTCTTAAAACCTGTCAGAACTAATCTGGGTGCATCAGCAGGGAGAAGTTCTCCTTCCCATAGGGTCCTGGGAAACATCACTCTCCTCTGGGCTTTGAAGAGAGGAGGCAGTAATTGTTTTAACAAATCCCAGCATTGCTTTGTGTAGGGCCTGGGCCTATCATTCATCACACAACTTTCTTCTGGGAACCAGCAGCAGCTTGCTGAAATTCTGCTTACACTGAAACTTTCCAGATGTCCAAATCATGCCCTAATTATAACAATTTTTGGTTATTGTACAGCTTTCCAGCTCTCCCTCCCATAGCCCCGACCAGCCTGCAGACTCCACTGTTCTATATAAAGCCTGGACTGATCTTTACCTTATCTTGCCTGTTCCACCAATCCCAGGCTTCCACCTGCTGGCTCCCATTACTTATTCCCTAGGAAAGGTGAATGAGGAGGAGGAAGAAAACACTGACTGCCTAACTACAAACCCTCTCCTTTTCCTCCAACCAAGAGGCTGGATTCAATGCTTCAACACTCATTAGATCCTCAGCATTGAATAAGAGGGATCTGTAAATAAGCTAGAAACTATCCCTGCCTTCAAAGAGCTTCCAGAAGGGTTGTATTGTAAAGGAGTAAAAGCCCTGGCCTGGGGTCTAAGCCCAGCTCCACTTTACCAGCTGAACAAGAGGCTAAGTTGTTTCTTTGGACCTCAAGGAAAACGAAAGGGTTGGAATAGGTGACCTCTCTCATCCCTTCTAGCTCTGACCCTCTATAGCTGGGGGGGAGGAGGAAAGTCCCAAGAAGCTTGACAAGGAGGGATATTTGCTGAAATCAGTCTCTTTATTTTATTTCTTATGTGAATAAGTGTGATAAACTTTAGGACTTATTTGCTTTCACCTTGAAAAGTCTCTTTTATTTAGGTCTATATGCATGGTAAACTCTAAAAAGTATTCCTTTCATACTGAATAAGGAGTGTGGGAAGGGTTACTGAAAGTTAAGGGATACAGGCACCAAAAAAGGTTATGAACCTCTAAAGTTCAGTCCCTTTGAGCCCTTCTGAGCTCTACAATGACATAATTTAAAGTAGCAGTCGGGTGTGGTGGCACATGGCTGTAATCCCAGCTACATGGGAGGCTAAGGCTAGAGGAGCTCTGGAGTTTGGGAGTTCTGAGCTACAATGGCTTGTGCTGGGTGCCTGCACCAAGTTAAGCGTATTGATACCATATTAATGGTGAGCCCCCTAGGAGGAAGGAGCCATCGGGCTGCCTGAGAAGGGTTGAACCCACCCAGGTCAGAAATATAGCAGATCACAGCTCCTCCATCAATCAGCAGTGGCATCAGGCCCATGAATAGCCTGGGCAAGGAAGGGACACCTAGTCTTAAACAAATAAATATGTCTAGTAATAGTGGGATAAGACACATACCTAGTAAATGCAGCAGTGATAACAACAGTTGATATTTAGCCATTGCTTTCTCTATTACAAAGTGTTTTAAAACCTATTATAATATTTCACCCTCACAGCCAATGTGATGTGACCTACAAATTGGAGGGAGCAGGGGACGGTGTGAATAACTTGATAAACCATTCAGTGTTATAGGAATGGGCATGTGGATGTGGGAGTGAATGAGGAGATGCTCTTTCTACCATAGTCAGGAAGCTCCCCCTTCTCTGCCTTCCCAGGTGACCTCCACTGCAGCCCCAAGGAAGTCAAGGGGGAGGGGGGCCTGCTGATGGGGGTAAGGGCAGTGGTAGGGTAGGGGGCAGAAGTGTCCAGGCAGGGAGTAGTGGGTGGGGGGAGTTGCAGGGAGGGAGCAGCATGTGGTTGGGGGTGGTGCAGCAGTACATAGCTGGGGCAATAAGGTGGAGGGTAGCACAGGGCACACTGACCAGTAGGAGTTGATGATCTTGCAGAATGCCAGCTCACAGCACATCTTCAAGTTACTCTGGTGCTCGGGGAGGTCTGAGGATGAGCACTTGCTGGGGTCCACCTCGCAGTTCTCATCTGACTCATACAAAGCTTTGATAAACTCACCTGAAAAGAAATGTCCCCACCATGGGCAGGTGGTGTGAGGTCCCCTGGGCTGTGTGGGAGGGCAGCCTCAGGTAACAATATCATTGAATTTGAGGTGTGGTGGGGGAAAGGGTCTTCCCTCTTAGAATAAGAGTCACCAGAGAGCGAAGGCTCTGTCTCCCTCTTACACCAGGGGCTTCTTCAGAGTACGAGCCAGGATTCATCCTCCCCCACCCCATTCTGGATGTTCCTTTAGGTCTCACACAGCCCTCCTCCCCCCCATCCCTGGCTCCATGTCCAGTGACACCAACCTAAGGCATCCTGCAGGTACTTCTGGCCCACCAGCTTAAGATATTCCTCAATGGCCTTGGTGGCTAAAGTGTTCTCTCGGAAGATGAGGTGTTCATTCTCCCCACAGCGGTCCACCTCGGACATCATCAGGTCTGTGAGGAAGTCCTGCAGAGGGGAGTGAATTGGGGGCCTGAGGGAGCACATTCTGTGGAGGGGTCCTTGTCCTGGTGGGAAGTAGACAGGGCTTTTCCTGTCTAACAGTAGGGCTTCTCTTCTTACCCCAACAAAGCAGATTCCTACTGTGAACCAAGATCCTTCCAGATCCCTATTAGGGTTAGAAGTGGAGTTCAAGTCTCCGGCAACACAGTATAGTGAGAGGTATGGGATCCAGAGGCCTGAGTGCGTACCTCAACTGAAACACTTACTGCCTGGGTGGCCATGGACCAGTCACTTAACTTCTTTAGGGGTCCAGCTAATGCAAAATGAGGACAAAAATATCTGCTCTACCTATTTCAGGGATATTATAAGGCAAATGTTCATCAATCTTAAAGCAGAATACCAACATGAGTTAGTCCGTGTCACCACTACCTAAAAGTGTGATAAGGGAGATGGGGACCCAACTTTTGGCCTCTGGCCACCCCCATTTCTGCCCAGTTTCCCAGGATTTGGCCTCTCTTGACTTTGGGCAGAGGAATATTATGTTCAATGAGGGAAAAGAAGGCAATCTGGAACCAAGTCAGACCCTCTCAGGTTCTCCCCCTCAACAGCATCTTCCTATTTTAGTTTGAACCAAGATCTAACATCTTCCTGTTCTAGTCTGAACCAAGATCATAGGATTTAGAACTGATAGGGACCTTAGAGGTTAGCTAGTCCAACATCTTTATTTCACAAATGAGGAAACTGAGGCCCAGAGAGGCTAAGTAACTTGCTCAAGGTCACATTGTCAGTAAATAGCAGTGTTGATCTTTGAACCCAGGTCCTCTGATCCCAAATCCTGTCTCCCCAAGGAAGGAAAAAAAAAATTCCTTGCAGGGACCAGAGCCGAACCAGTCCCCATCTAATCTTTGATATGCACATGCTCGAGCTCACTCAGCTTTGACCCAACTGGTATGTGTACAGTAAATAGGTTTAAACTACAAGCAAGAAGACTGTGTCCCCTTCCTCTCCCGACAGAACTCTAGACGTTCTCAAGCCAGGTCTTCCGCTGCGGCTGCCTCTGCCAGGTGGCTTCTAAGTTCACAAGTCTGATTTCTGAGAATTTTAGAGGCCAACGTCCCCTTTAGCCCCAATGCCGGCTGAAGTCTCAGAGAGCCTCTGAGAATTTGGGTTCTACTGAGGAGAGGTGGCAGCTAAAGTTGCTGAGATGCCTCTCCCTGCTTTTCTGGTCCTTATCTAGTCAAACTCAGCTACAGGGCAATGGTCTTCCTACTTTGCTCTAAGCCAAGACTGTTCCAAGGGAATGGCTTCCAAGAGTAGGGATTTGGGGGAGACTGGGGAAGTACAAGGGAGGATATGTGAAGGAGAGACATGGAGACTCAAGAGAGCCATGATAGCTTTCTACTCAGCACTTAATACAGTGCCTTGCACATAGTAGGCGCTTAAATGTTTGTTGATTGATTACAAATATTTGAAGGGCTGTCATATGGAAGAAGAAATAGACTTCTTTAGCTTAGCCCAAGAGGGCAGAACTAGGATCAATAGGTAGAAGTTACAGGGAAGCAGATTCTGTCTCAAATTTTTAAGGAACAACTTAATCAGAACTATTCTGAAATGTTGCCTGGATAGGTAATGACCTCCTCATCACTGGCAGTATTCAAGCAGAGGGGGGAATGGTCATCTGCTGTGGATGCTGGAGAGGGGATTACTACATGGAGTATAGAGTTGGGTTTGACAGCCTTTAAAAAAGTCTTTTCCAACTCTATTCTAAAATTTTAAGATTCAGAGAATTTGGGAATTCTAGGATTCTAAGATTAGAGGATTCTTGATTCTATGGCTGCCCAGGAAAACAACCCAGCCATGTGGTAGCACCAGGGAGAGCCGCCTTCGCTTTCTTAGAAGGACTGAACTTTGTGCTTTTGTGTTTTTCACGACAGAGAATAAATCGCTGTTGTCAGATCCCCTTCACAGCAAGTTTCTGGGGGAAACACCAAGAGGGAAAAACCTCCCTTCAGCAGGAGAGGCTTAGAAAAGAAACCCACCAACACCCATCTATTCAGAGCTGCCTATAAAATCCCTGTGGGAACAAAGCCCCCCTTCCTCCTCCTTTCACTCCCACAATTAGCTCTCCTGGTTTCTGGGTATAAGAGGGGTGGGGGGTGTGTGGAGTTTCCTTAAAAGAGAGACAGAAACTGGTAACAAGGAAAGCCTTCTAGCAACTTGGGAGAGAGTGGGGAAGAAATAGGAATGGGATGAGAGAAGATGGATATATTGAACAGAACAGGAGTGAGGAGGGTAGCAAGAAGAAAGTAGTGGGAGAAAGGGGAAAAGAGATGATGAAGACAGAGAAAGAAAGATAAAAAAGAGACAGAGAAAGAAGGAAAGTGACTTGTCCAAAGTAAATCAGGTTTATCCTCCCAACTCCCAGACTGGTGTGCTTTATAAATTTGGCTCTGTTTCTCTAAGTCTCTTCACAAAACTAATCAATCAACAAACTTTTATTAAGTACTTACTACGTGCCAGGCACTGGGATACCAATATAAAAATGAGACAGTCCCTGTCCTCAAGGAAAGTCTGGAAGGGACCTTAGGAGATCATCTAGCCCAATCTCATTTTGAAGATGGAAAACTAATGGATTGGAAAATATGACAAAACATAAGCTCTTTATAAGAACAGGTAACACATACATATGTATATGTACACACACACACACACATACACACATACAATCTTTTTTGCCTTTACTTCCCCAGACTAGAGCTTAGCACATTACAGGGCAATTTCACGTGCTTAATAAATGCATGGGAAAAATGGCAAATGTTGGAGGGGCTGTGGAAAGATAGGTGCACTGATACATTGTTGATGGAGCTATTCCTTCTAGAAAAAACTGTACTAAAAAAGTCACTAAATGGAAAAAAAGCTTATTGACCCAGCAATACTATTACTAGGCATATACCTCAAGGATATCAAAGAGAGGGAAAGGAAAGGTCCCCTATAAACAAAAATATGTACATGAGCACTTTTTGCCGTAACAAGGAATGGGATGGGAAATGGATACTGGTCACCTGGGGAATGACTAGACTGACTGGCATTTGAATGTAATGGGGTAAGTGATTTCACCATATGAAACTATGACTATGAAGAATTCAGAAAAACTGGGAAGGACTTGTCTGAACTGATTCACAGTGAAGTAAGAAGAACCAGGAGGATAATTTACATGATGTCCACAATAATGTAAAGGAAAATAACACTGAAAGACTTCAAAATTCCAATCAGTTCAATGATCTACTTTGACAAAAGTAGACTGATTGTGAAGCACAGTCAGTAGGCTATAGGGACAGACTGAGGTACAGATATGGCCAATGTATCCATTTGTTTTGCAGGGTTGTACTTATTTGTTATAAGGAATGATATTTAATAATATTTGTTATATGATGTATTATAATACATGATATTATATAACATTTAAAGAATAGGAAAACTGGTTTGCCTTCTGAATTTAAGGTTTTAGGATTTGAAGTCTATGGTTGATAAGCAGTCATTCTGTAGCTATACTGTTGAAACTCATGCCTTCAAATAAATATGAATACATGCACATATATATGTATATATACATACATATACATATATATACACACACACACATGTGTACATATACACATAACACATACACACACCCCTTTCATAGTGGAGCTCCGGCTTTCTGTGGCTGAGTGAACCCAGGTGTGAGGGATTCCCCCCTAGGAAATATTTCTCAAGACACCTTACTCTCCTTCTATAATTACATTGCATGGGGGCCAGCATCAGCGCTGCCTTCATCTCCCTGGACTTACTAGACAGATTGAGACAGTTCCATAGGGATCCTATTCTATGAAAAACAACATCTCTGACAATCCCTGAGACTCCAATCTTTTCTAATTCCAGGCCAAACTCACTTTCAGAAAACATGAAATACCCAAATCCAGATGGTCCAAACAGTATGGCAGAAGGACCTCTCCCTTTACAGAAAGCCCTGTCAATTCAATCCACAGAATCCCAGGAGAGAAGGGCTCCTTATCAGGGATGCAATAGAAGATTCCTGCCCTAGGTGGGAGTTTGGACCAGACAACTTCTTGGGTCTCTTCAATTCTAAGAATTTAAGTACAGTACAGGGGGAAAGTACCAACCTGGCAGTCGGGAGACCTAGGTTCCAATAATGACTTGGAAGCTAAATTATTGTGTGACCTTGGGATAATGTCGGTGCTTCAGTTTCCTCATCTGTAAAAAATAGTATGGGGTCTCTGAGTTCTCTTTCAGTTCTGACATTCCATGGACACCAGTCCCTTCAAGCTCTAAGGTTCTATCATCCCATCTATGACTACAGATAGGTTCCAGTCCCTGCTCTGTCACTAACTAAAATGTATCATCTTGGGAAAGTCACTTTCCTTCCCTGGGGCAGGTTCCCTAAGGTTCTTTCTGGTTGGGGACATTTTGTGTTCTAAGGGCTCTTCCAACTCTGACATTTCAGAGTGACGTGAAGGGACTTTAAAGAAGCAGAGACAGAGTGACATTGTAAAAACAACATTAGACTGAGGATGATAAAAGGCAGATAAAACCTTTCCCTGCTTCCACCTGGGGGTTTCCCTACAGGGTGGGCATTGATCCTTGACAGTAAGGCCAAGGCATGGTTCTCTCTGTCTATCCTCAGTCCTTCCTTTCTCATTGAAGGCTGAGTCCTTCTTCCTACTGACTTGCCCCAGACATCAGCACTGTGTATATCAAAGCTGGCTTCCCCAAAGGGCCCTCACTCGGAGCAATACCCTCTTTCTCCCTCTCCAACTCTGCCACTGCTACTTAAAGGATCCAAATTAATTTTCATGAGTGCTGTAACAGAATTAAACCCTTGGGCTGAGCCCTGGAAGGCCAAGAAGCTCCATGCAGGTGGATTGGTTGGTGTTTTATAGCTTGGTCGTGGCAACTGAAATGTTGGTCTGATAACGGCGACCCTGACACAGCCATAACTCTGGGGGTAGCCCAGAGGAATCTTGTCAGGGTGGTAGAAGTAAAAGGCTGGCTCTTGGGTATCACAAAATTGTAGGTTTTTTTTTTTTAAACTGAGAGAAGCTTTAGAACAGAGAATGCTAGAATACAGTGTTAAAATTTTAAAGGATTGTAGAGATAGTCTAACTGACTCATTTTATGTATGAGGATACTGAGGCATCACGAGGGGCAGTGACTTCCCCAAGGTCACAAAGCTAGTAAATGGTAGAGCCGGGACTACACCCTGGGTCTCCTGACTCTCGGTCCAGGGCTCTGCTGGGAGATCTCTTAAGACAGAATAAGCCAGGCATAAAAGTCCCTTTCTATCCCTCCTACCATCAACATACAAATTTACATGCAAATGCAAAAATATCCTTGACCTAGAAACAAAAATATATGTTTACCTTTGTAATTAAATGTGTATCTCAGATATAATGCCTTGAGCCATAGACCTTATCCTCCCTTTTTCTTAAAGCTCAGGGCTTTCTTTGAAAGTTGTTCTCCCTATGCCATTCCCCCCAACACACACACACACACGCACACATGCACCACATATATTTTCCTAGAAGCCATATAGATCCCCTAAATGGACTTAATGGGTGGTGCTTACAGGGCTACTCAATGGGGAGAAAGGATTCCCCCGACATTCTCTTTGGGTGACCATTTCTACTCTGGTCATTGAGGAGTTGAGCCTCTTAGGAATCTATTTCTTATCTGTTTCTTCCCCTTTTAAGGTAGAGGAAAAAAAATCTATTTGAGAACTCATATTCACAAAAGGTCATTAAACCTGTCCAAAGCAGTCTGGTGCAGTGGAAATACTACTGGTTTTAGAATCAGAAGACCTGGGTTTGAGTCTTGGCACTGTTATTTGTTAGTTGTGTGACTTTGGGAAAGCCGCTTCTCCTAGAACTGCTATTTGCTCATCTATACAATGAGAGGGCAGATTCAATCTTATCACTAACGTCTTGGACCATCAACAAGGCTTTGGGGAAGGAATACTAGATTTGAAGTTGGAAGGAACCTAACAGACATCAATGTCTTAATTTTTTTGAGGGAGGGAGGGAGGGAGGTGGAGACTTGTGATTTGATTAGTGTAGGGAACTACTGTGGTAGTGAGGATAAAGCCCAGCAACTAGCCAGCAATTTACGGTCTTAGAGAGTTCCCTGGGGTACCAAAAGGTGAAGTGACTTACCCAGAGTCACATGCCAGTAATAGTTGAAGATCAGGACTCAAACCCAGGTGTGACTTCACAGCTATCTCTTGCCTCTGCTCTACGCTAATAATACCCCTCTCTCCTGATTTTATAAATGAAGAATTGACACTCAGAGAGGCAAATGACCTGCCCAAGATCTTACATACAGCTGATACTAGCAAAGCAGAAACAGGAGCAATCATTTCCAAAAAGGAAAGTTTGACATTTCAACCTCCACAGTAGCTTTGCCTTACTGATAGCATCAAGGAAAACATACTGCCTGGAGCATTAGCATAGGGAATGAATGACTGTGACCTTCTTATGAGCTCAGGCAGGCAGAACACCAGGATCACACTCTTCACTTCTTATCCCACAGCAAGCATTAGTTATGCCTCTCTACCAGAAATGATAGCGGGTGTAAAGAGTGAAAAAAGCTTTTTGAGGGATGTTCTGGTAGTGATTTATCCTATGAGCTGCATAGTCCAAAGGCTGATTCTTCCAGGTCCATCAATCACATCTATTCAATGTGCTATTGTGGTTTTGAAAGGGAAATGAGGCTTTTTTTTTT